>NC_137969.1:135278513-135506013 GCF_963924665.1 Micromys minutus
ATTCCTTTATGCCTCTCTTCTTGTTACCTCCTTCATGAACATGGACATAAATACCATTTATCCATAACCCAAAGAACCCTGGGTTAACAAAACATGTTATAACAAAATATTCTAGCATCCCAATAATTTATGTGTGCACATTTGTGAACATGGCTGTCTACAAACAAACAAGTGAATCGCTTTAAAGAGAGAAAAATCCAAAGATTGTCTATCAACAGTTACCTGACCATGATCTACAATAGTAGACAATCATGTAATCTGTATGTTAACCTGGATTTTCACCATACTCTTTCTTTCCATACGTGTGTAGTCTCACTGTAGTTCCTAGACATCAATGTGCTGGACCAGCTTTTTGCTTTCATTGTGATTTTGTACTAACCTGACTGTCTGAGGGTGGAAAACTGATAAATGTTACATGATGGAGGAAATCATTACCTTTTAGTATAAATAGAAAAGTTCTGAGGCTAATAGGGGATTAAAAACAGACACCATTAGTGAGGCAATTTGTTTCTGAAAATCTTCTCATTTTGGCGTGGTCTAAAATACAGTATAAATATATAATTGTTTATCAAAACTCTTCAAGGCAGAGATGAGTTTTTAGGTACTTTCTGAAGGCAGGCATTATAAGATGCTGAATTATCCAATTTACTTAGAACCCAAAGACAAGAAACTTTCAGTTTCCTAGCTAATAAGAATTTATAGATTTTGTTTAATAATTTTTCAGTGATACATTCTATTGTTTGTAAATTGCCTTTACACCCAATTGTGGATGTGTGGTGTGTGTAGCTCTCTCTCTCTCTCTCTCTCTCTCTCTCTCTCTCTCTCTCTCTCTGTGTGTGTGTGTGTGTGTGTGTGTGTGTGTGTGTGTGCTCGAGAATGCATGCATGTGTGCGTACACACACAGTGAAAATTATCCTCTGCTGTCCAGGTATAGAGAACCCAGAAAAACTGTTGATACTCCTGTCTCTACTTCCCTAGTATAGAGAATATACGTTTGTTTTACATTATTCTGTATTATGAAATATGTGGTTCAGATCAGAAACATGAAAATATATACCAGAGATTGTTTTTGTACCACTATGACGGACTCTATGTGCAAAGTTGAAACAATTTAAGCAACTGTAATTATGTTAACATAATTATACTTTCTACCCTATTAAATTCATGGAAATTGATAACAAGCTGCACTGTGATTTTTTCCATAACACTTTTTAATAGTGGGAAGACTCTAGAAACTCACTTTCCATTTTATTGGAGAGTTTCAGAAAGTAAATTATTAAAAGGATTCAAAATTTGCCTTGATGTCTTGCTCAGACCTTTCTCAGGCTGTATTATAGGAAGACTGGACACCATTGTCATCAATAAAACGAACAGATAATGGCTCAAGAATTTCCAATTTATCCTGAAAAGCATGTTTAAAAGTCATGTGGTCACCATTCTAGCATTTATGAGCAATACTCATAGCTTAGTATTAAAAAATCATATCATTGTTTCAATTTTGTTGAACTATAAATTTATCTCAGTTAAGTTGACCTCTCTTGTAAGGTTAGTACTAGGAATTATCAGCCACACATCTTTAGAATCACATAATAACCAGAAGAATCTAAGATTCCTAATTAATTCCATTCCTTCAAAATTCTCCCTGAAGGTAGCCTTCATCCTCACAGCATGTCCTTCCCTGGGAATCACTGAGTCTCACTGTACTTTTGTCTCTTCCAGAGTGTCATACAAGTGGAATTATACACGGTAACCTTTCCTCTGTGAATGTTATCTGTAAGTACAAACAAGAGTCATCAAAAAGAGTCTTCATGTAATGCTGTAGATCTCATTACAGTAACTTTTCGAGAAGATGGCTTTGACATCTGCCCATAGGGACTTGAAACAGAAGACAAACTATTTCTATCATATATGAAGTCAGAATGAAAGGGTGGACACTGTGCCTCTGTCTCCAGTCAAAGGCAGGAGCGCACACAGCAAAGCAGTCCCTAAATACAGCTTTCAGAACTACTTTCCTTGCTCACTGTCAGTTCCATTCTACAACTTTTAAATTTATTTTAAGCTGGCTATCTACCCCCTTTCTCACTCTGGAACATGGTGCTATACTGCAGCCTTCCAACAAGGTCAATTAATTTGGGAAGTAACTCTAACTGCTCTGAGCCAACCTAGTTTCCTAAGCATCAGAGAACCCTGCATATTAATTGTAAATCCATTATTTTCTTAGAATATTGGGACAACCCAAAAGCATTTTGGACTCAGGACATTAAATTAGTGTTTCTTAACATGGAATGTTCATAACAGTAACAGGAAAGCTTTATCTCTTGACTTCTCATTTGTTAATTTATTTGCTCTCTTCCAGTTTGTATAAAAAAGAAAATTTTACGGGAAGAAGATGTGTCTTTTCAAATAAATTTTGATTCATCCTTATGAATTAATTAAAGATCATTTTAATAACTCACAATAAAGAACAACCCCATAAATATTATTTTATGATAGTGAATGCATAACTTTATATCAATTAAGAAATTGTCTTGCTACATAGGCCTTTCAAGTAATAAATGGATGAAGTGGACCACCCAAAATTATTGCAACTTCCTGGGGCTGTCATTGTCTAGAAAATGATAAAGGAGGGCTTATATTCTCATTTGAATGTGTGTTGTTTTATTGGCTGTTGGGTGGTTTAAAGTATCCCTTTTTAGCTCACACTGAAAGAAAGGTTTAAAAGATTATAGAACTGTTTGAGAGAAAGAAGGATCCTCATTCATCATAGATTAGACTTTCAAAATCTTGAGGGACTGGAGGAGAATAAATAGTTATTTCAATTTCAATTCCCTATCATCTACCAGTTTGTCTCTGTAAACACAACAATACAGAATTTAAACATCCATTTCTTCACCATTGTGGTATGACAACCAAGAATATAATAATGTTCCCTAAAATGTCTGAAATATGAACCATGACTATTGCTCTCCTGACTAATAAAGTAGCAAATGTCTGTTCTAAAATACTGTGTCTCTGCCACAGGGATCACAGAGCTTTCTAACACAAATATCCATGGCTAAAATGTGTCCTACAGTCTACAAAGATTTGAAAATAGCTGTTTTCCAAATGAGACTTACAATAATATTTTTTGTCTTCATATATCAGATTCATGCTAAAATTCACTCATTTATTCTATAAACTACTTAAGAAATAATTGGCTATGCAGAAAAACAATAAACACTTGCTAATTTTTATTGATGTGTCAGACATTCCAAGAGTGACAGTTTTTCAGATAACAGAGCCACTCCAAAGCAAACCTATCTACATAAGTTCCTCACTTTAATTCCCAAGGTCCAATTGGAACAGTTTCATATAACACAGCTTGTACCAATGGAGCTAATGACTCTTTTCGGCCCGAGGATTAGGCTG
Source organism: Micromys minutus (assembly GCF_963924665.1). NCBI lineage: Eukaryota > Metazoa > Chordata > Mammalia > Rodentia > Muridae > Micromys > Micromys minutus. The sequence continues at coordinate 135,281,922 of NC_137969.1, forward strand.
CAGAAGGAGCTGAGAACCAGCTGAGGATCAGAGACTTGTCAGATGATAGAGATCTCTGCAAGTATCAGGCAGAGAAGCAGACTGTGAATGGATGAGAATGAAAACTCAGTTGACTTCATCAACCCGGACCAAAATTTCTAAATGGTCTGATATCAGGTATTGTATTCCCAACAAATTTATACACCGTAAAATTTGGAAAAAAAAAAAAAAAAAAAAAAAAACAAACAAACAAGTTTCCTGTTGCAATTCAATCCCTGGTGTACAAAGAAGCATAATAACATCAAAACTGGACTCAGGATAATTTCCTGTAAGAAGATGGATCCTGTAAGAAGATGGATTCTACACACAGGCTACCTGTACTAGTGTAAGGGCCTAACTGTATGGCTTAGTCTTTTGTTTTTAACTGGATATTCTCTGTATTTACATTTCAGATGTTATCCCCTTCCCACAATCCCATTCCCCTCCCCCTCCCATTGCCTCCATGAAGGTGCTCCATCTCCCAACCACCCTCTCCCACCTCAGCACCTTAGCATTCCTCTGCACTGGGAAGACAAGCTTTTGCTGGACCAAGGGCCTCTCCTCCTATTCATATCTGAAAATGCCATCCTCTGCTGCATATACACCTGGGACCATGGTCTCTTCACATGAATTCGTTGGTTGGTATTTTAGTCCCTGGGAGCAGTGGAGGATTTGGTTAGTTGATAATGTTGTTCTTTCCATGGGGTTGTAAACCTTTTTAGCTCCTTCAGTCCTTTCTCTAGTTCCTTCATTGGGGTCCCCATGTTCAGTCCAATGGCTAGTTTCAAGCATACTCCTCTGTACTAATATTGCTCTGGTAGAGCTTCTGAGGAGACATCCATATCAGATTCCTGCCAGTAAGTACTACTTGGCATCAGCAATAATATGTGGATTTAGTGGGCTACATATTAGGTAGATTCCCCAGGTGAGGCAGTCTCTGGATTATCTTTTCTCCAATCCCTGCTCCTCTGTTTGTCCCTGTATTTCCTCCCATGATCATTTTGTTCTCCCTTCTAAGAAGGACTGAGACATCCACCTTCTGGCCTTCCTTCTCTTTGAGTTTCAAAAGTTCTGTAAATTGTTTCTTGAGTATTCCGAGCTAGTTTTGGGATATTTGGGAGAGAGTATCTGCTTATCAGTGAGTACATACCATGACTGTTCTTTTATGACTGGGTTACCTCACTCAGGATGATAGCTTCAAGTTCCATCCATTGGACTAATAATTTCATGAAGTCTTAGTCATACAAAGAAAGCCCAGGTGATTTTGGCTGTTAGGTACATCTGGTGTTGGTTGTGGAAGCCTGGGGGGCAGCTGGCTGTAACTATCATTTAGAGTACATGCCATCTCTGGTCCTAGTTATAAGAACTTGATATGGTCTGACCCAACACAGATTGCTAGGCTTCCAATTCTTGCTTGCTGGGTGGATAAAACTGTTTGTTTGTTTGTTTTCATTTTTTCCATTGGAAAGACAATCCTGAAAAAATAAACCTCCCTGGTTTCTCTGGAGAACTGTGGGTACAAGGATCTTTATACAATGCCCTCAGTAGCCTGGCAGTTCAAAAAACCATGATGTGATCTGGTAAAGAGAAAGACAGACCCTATGCAAAAGTATGAAAGTGCTGTATCTTCAGTGCTTGCTTCTTTGCTTTGAATGCTCTTTGCCTCCATGGAAACAGTGGTTCCTCTTCATTTACCTCAGGTAGCTAATGTTCCTTTATTCGCCCACAAAGGATATTCCTTCCTGAAAGGGGGAAATTGTTTTATTCACTCTAAATAGCTAAGTATGTTTCTATAACATCGACCGTATTTGTGCAGCACTTGCAAAACGACAAATTGTGTGATAAGGTTCAGCATAAAAATCTGATCTTGTTAACCCCTCTGGCTTTCCTTTCCACCTGCTTTGGTAAACAGCCAGAGGAAGTCCTCAGCTAGTTACACATAATCATCATAAAACTCAATTCGACTGAGAGGCATGCATATAGTAGCCATAAAAACACTATATCTACACAAAAAAACTTGTACATAGATGTTCATTGAAGTATTTCGTTAAATAGTTAAAGATAGAAGAAATCTGGGTATCTGCCAACTATTCAGTAAATAGACACAATGTTATCTTATTATGGATATTATTTGGGAATAGGCAAGAATGGCACACTGATACAGATAAATCTTGAAACATGGTAAGTGAAAATGCCCAGTTTAGAAGATAAAATCTTGTTGCTCATTTACTTAAGAGGACATGTCCAGAACAGGTAAATCTATAGGAACCAAGCAGATCTCTCACTGTCTGAGCTCAGGATGGAGAATAGAAAGTAAGCTGTTACTTCAAATGGCAATATGATTTCTTTCAGGAATATTGATAAGATCTCAAGTTAATACTGATGCTATTTAAATATCACAATTGGAAATATGCTGAAGAGCTGACTTTAGATCTCTGGGTGAACTGTATAGTGTGGGAATTGTATTTCTTTTTTTAATTGGATATTTTCTACATTTACATTTCAGATATTATGCCCTTCTCTCAATCCAATCCTTCCTGACCCTCCCATTGCCTCCATGAAGGTGCTCCCTTTCCCAACCAGCCTCTCCCACCTCAGCACAATGGCCTTAACCTACACTGGGAAAATGAGTCTTCACTGGACCAAAGGCCTCTCTTCCCACCGATGCCAGACAATGCAATTCTCTGATGCATATGCACCTGGGGCCATGGGTCTCTCAGTGCAAACTTTTTGGTTGGTGTTTTAGTCCCTGGAAGCTGTGGTGGTGGGTTTGGTTGGTTGATAATTTTGTTCTTCCCATGGGATTGCATAACCTTTCAGCTCCTTCAGTTATTTCTCTAGCTCCTTCATTAGGATCCTTGTGTTTAGTCTGATGGTTAGCTGCAAGCATCCTCCTCTGTATCAGTATGGCTTGGCAGAGCTGCTGAGGAGGCATCCATATCAGGGTCCTGCCAGTAAGCACTGGTTGGCATCTGCAATAGTGCTTGGGTTTTTGGCTGCAAAAGGGGTGGATCCCCAGGTGAGGCAGTCTCTGGATGATCTTTTCTCCAATCCCTGCTCCTGTAAAGAAAGGAGTGAGAAAAACATCACATAGCATCCAGGAAAACACTGTATTTGGTCCTGGAGGTTCCCCATAAGCATAGAAAATTCAAGTGTCCTTTCTCAAAGAGGTGGGTCCTCATTGTTTGGATTAAAGAAGGACAAGGAATGAACAAGCAAAAGTAATGATCATTAATTACTTGATATGATAATGAGGAGGAAAAAAAATCTCTTTTTGATTCACTAAAAATAACAGTGTTTAACTAGACACATCCTTCTCCTTTGGGTGACTGGAAATCATAGGTAAGTTAAAAATGCAAAAATCAGTGCATTCCACTGAAAACAGGAGGTACAGAATTTTAGCATTGCAATACTCCCTCTCTGGTCTTTCCATTATGGTTACTATCAAATTTGGGAATTTGTGAGTCACTCTTCCTTTAACCATGGACCTAATCACTGAGAGTCATTAAAAACAAATCATAACTGAGAGCTGGGCAATGGCTTGGTCTTTGCATGTCTCCCAATGCCCACCTTTTGCTTATCAAGCTCAGTATAGTGCAGATTCTAGATTCTATGCCATTTCCAATCATCCTGTGAATTTCATCCTCCTCTCTGTCCATTTGGCTAAAGGTCTCTAACAGTTTGAATGGTGACCATCCACTATTTTCACATTTATCTGGGGAAAACAGAGTTAGTTAAGCATGCTCCACTTACTCAAATACTCCACCTTCCAGAGTAATAGCTGTATTCAGGACAGAACTTGGACCAACTCCTGTAACAGTGTGTGAATCCCCATACAGAGTGCTTAGTGGTGGTGTTGTTTTTCTGGAAAGAAGAACATGTGATATTTAGAAAATAGAACAAATAATGCATAAGCAAACAATAGGACTTTTAAAATCAAGCCTACACCTAGTGTGTGTTACTCCCACGATTATTTGCTTCTCAGTCAACTTGATATCAATGAGTCATAAAGATTTCTACCCTTGCCAATTCCTGTGCTCATATGCCTTTCTCTCTGCATTATTAGGATCTCTCTTTTACAGAACTTTCTACCTTCTCAAGTCTGATTTACACTCTAAGTTTCGGGTCAAAATAACATATTTTTCAGGGAGACAATCTCAATTTACCAATCACAATTCTTTTTTCTTTTTGTACAAATTTAGACACTTAATGTATGCTTTTATCATGACATCATGGTAACAGAATCAGTTACCTATACATCCATCCACCACAGTAGACAAAACACATACTGCAGTGATATCATTATTTCACGTTCCCTGTGGCAGATCAGTGATTAGTTTGAATATAAGTATTTCCTTCGCCGCTTAACTCACCATATTCTATATCTTCATTTGATATCTGTGCAGAAAACCAGGACTGCTACATGTAGAGCATGCTATACAAAAATTAGTCTCATAGCTTGTCATGTAGAAAGAGACAGTGCTACATTGCTAGTTCTGAGGAGAGAGCGGCAGGAGGATCAAAACTTCTAGGCAAATCTGGATAATAGAATTAAGCTTTGTCTCAATGCAAAATAACAACAGAGAGACCTCCTCACTCCATACCATCAGATAGCAATGGATAAGTTCAATGCAACAAAACAATTTTGAGTCCCCTTTGATGCTGATAAATAATAATAATAATAATACAGTAAAAATATTAGTTGATTCCTTACATAAAGACAGCTCATTTTGTTTCTCTTTAGGCACACAAGTTAGTCCACAGTTAATCATGTCACCAGCTAGATGGCAAACTGGTGAAGATCAAGTTTATCAAGTAAAAAACACTAATTTAAATTATAGGTCAGTATAAAAGCACAATAAGTTCAGACACATTATATAAAGTGTACTTTTAAAAACTGCATGCTTAATAAAACCAAAGAACAAAAACCTCAACTATTATCTATGAGTAAAGTGATCATAAAGATCATAAATCACATATAAAGGAATTGCAGAAGTCACTGGTTAAAATGGCGTATTTACATTCAACATAGCTCTGGGATGATATTCATTGTATTTTTTTCTTACATAAATATGAGTGAAGGAACAAAATCTAATTTGTCAGCTGCATTCTAACTGCTGAGTTTCAGTTTCCTGTGGCCATAAAAAATGAGAAATAGCCTATGGTGAGGCCACAGTTAAATGAGTAAATTTTGTGTGAAAATCCCTTAGAATGTATAAATATAAAATAAATGATTCATTTCAGGCCTCAACCAAATCTCAGAAAGTTGACTATAGGATTACAGAAAAATACATTTTTACTCACCAAGAGATAAAGCTTAACACTGTCTAAAATAATATCACTAAATTCTATACATTTGTTCTCTTTTGAATTTCTGTTGTCTCAACATGAGGACAATAACAATGTTAAATGCTTACACATGCAAAGCACCACATTCCCAATGCAAGTGCATTCCACACTTTCCCGAGGAAATCTATGGTTGAAAAATAAGAAAATGATTTGGTTATATGCATCTGCTCAGCCTCTTGAACAGTCTATACCTTTACCCTGCTCTTATCACATGGTACCTATCAGTCAATATAATGTAATGAAAATCAGCATAGAAAGATGGTTTAGAGGTGCAAATATAAACTAGCTCTTTGGTCTATATATAATTTGCTATACTCCTCAGGTTTTCTCATGTCTCTCTTTCCTCATGTAGGCTTTGGTAAAGTAAGTATGGAGGTGTGGAAAGAAAGAAATGAGGTAAAAGAAACTTCTAGATACAATTCCGTTGCACAGTAATGATTTATCATTGCTTTAGTCGCTGTTTGATCACTAAAGAGGACAGTGAGAAAAGTCATTTGTTAAGCATTTAGCCCAATAAGGATTGTAACATATACCTTAAGTCGTTATTGATGTCACTGAACAGGCAGGGAAACCGATGCACCTCAGTTGCCTTTGCAGCACTGTGACCACAATCACTGAAGTAAATGGCATAAGGAATAAAATATTCATCTGAGATCAACACCTGGGAAGTGTCAGTGCATTATGGTGATAAAGCAGAGTTCTTGTTGCTGGCACATAGGGCAGAGGTAGAGTACATGGCAGAGGTTCACATCATGGTGTACCAAGAAGTGCAGTTTGAAACTGGAATAAGTTTCTACACCTTGTAACTCACTGCCACTAGGCAAGCATCATCTCATAGATTCCATAGTCTTCATAAAGTAGCACAACTATTCACACTACAAGCCTATGGCAGATATTTCAGTTCCAAGATAACACTGGGTAATGTATGCATTGCCTATTCTAAAGGAGCCTTTTTTTAGAAGTGTTGATAATAAAAGAGGTAGACCAAATGGAGTTACAGGCATAATGATTGCTTGGTGTAGTGGAGCGAGCCATTCTCAGGTTCCTGTAAAATCCCAGGACTCTAGAGACAGATTTCTGTGACTTTGCGACTAGCATGGTCTAACTAGAGAGTTCTAGACCAGCCAAGTCCTGAGATTACACTCAAAATCTCTCCCCCCCCCCCTCTCTCTCTCTCTCTCTCTGTGTGTGTTTAAAAGTATTTTAAAAACTAAATAGAAAATGGAGAAGGAAACATAAAAAGAAATGGAATTAATATATTGTATGAATTCCTAATCTGTGAATTCTGTCCACATTGATAAAGGAGATCTGAGATACACACATACAGCAGTTAGTAAATATCTGTAACTCCAGCCCTAGAAGGTATGAAGTCTTCTAGATTCCATGGATACAAGGCACAAATGTCATATAAACAAACACATGCTGGCAAAAACCTGCATAATACACATAAAAGAAAAAAAAACTTTTAGAAAACAAAAATAAAGTACAGCATTATAATTACCCAATGAATGATCTAATTCTCTTTGGGAGTGAATGAATCTCTCTAGGACCCCAGCTTTGTATGTACCTAGAGGATTCACATAATGTTTGGTTTTGCATTTATAGAAACTTAAAAGGCAAGATTAAGAATAACATTAGTATTACCACATGTAAATAAAGAGGATTTTTCTTCTAAAGAGAAGAAAAAGTATTCATACCAGGTAGGTAAGGAGTTAGATAAAAGGTCACTGAAAAGAAAACTCTAATTGCATCTTGATAGCTGTGGGCCCTTGTGGTCATAATGTGCTTTGTGATTAAACATCCTTGAAGCTACAGGTAAGTTGCTCTTGTAATACCAGAAACTGAGTCATGGGGCTATTTCCCACACGTGTACGCTGATTAAGAGTCTGCAGCCTCAAAGATCAGTGCCACTATACTGTCAGATAGAATGGTCTTAACACTCCCACCTCTCTTGAGTGATGGTGATGGGAAGAAATGCCTTATGTAGCAGATCTGGGGCACAGTGACTAGAAAAGAAAAAACATGCTTATTTTGCCCCATAGATACATCATCTTCCTCATAAATATTTATTAAAACAGTAAAATACACGACCCATTTTACTGCTCCCTGCTTTGTAGATTGCCCATTCCTGTCTCTCTTTGTAGATTTTGCTTTGTTTTGCATTCTAAATAAACTTCTGCTTAAACTATATGTCTCATGACTGAATGTTTGGGAGCACAAAACTCTAAAGACCCACATAGTATCATAAGTGTATGTGTATGTGTGTGTTTGTGTGTACACCCATGTGTGCACATACATTCCAATAAGTCCTAATAATGCAGTTGGAAAACAAAACATATGATTCAAGGCACAGAGCATAATTATATCAGTGTTAGGTCTGTGATTCAAATGCAGGTGATGTGGTGCCAAAGCATGCTTGCTTTTTATGATGATGCTTCTCTACCTTTCTAAGGCTGTGGCCCTCTAACAAAGTTCAGGTTTTTATGATTCCCCCAACCAGAAAATGTTTGCTGCTTCTTCATAACTGCAATTTTCTATGTATGAATCATAAATATATACATCTGTGCTATCGGATAGTCTTAGGTGACCCCTGTGAAATGGTCATTTGAGCCCCCAAATGGGTTGAGACCCACAGATTGAGAATATCCACTGCAAGATAATTACCTGCCTCTTCAATTCATGACATCACATCATGCAAATGTGACTGAGGCAAGAGCAGAAACACAGAGTGACACAGCCAATGCACTGTGCCAGACATCTTAGAAAATTAGGATTTTTTTCCATTAAGAAAGTGGAACATAAAATCAAGGGAGCTAGAGAATTAAGTGTTAAAGATTTCACCAGTATCCTAAAGAAAGACGCTTAGTAAATAATGAATACTAGAAAGAAAAAATTAATAACGAAGAGCAGTGTGTACCTAATACTCTGAGATTAGGGTTTGATTACTGAATCAAAATTTTGAATTAAAATAATTTGATAGAAAAATTAATATATCTCTAGATGAGATAATTATTTATGTTTTATATATCATGTTATATTATTTAGTTGAATTGTATAAGGAATTTTAAGTATAGGTTTTTTTTTTTCATAGAATTTTAACCTTTTATTCGAGATTTCCTTGCACCTTCCATCCACAAGTGAGAATCAAATTTAATGTATTCATCCTATACTACACTCCACGTCTCACATTTCCTATGTGCCTGAAGATAGGCTAAATGTCACAGTCAGCAAATGTCAAAATTTTGATAGCTCACCACAGTGAGCGTTTATTTCTCATCCAATAATGTCTGGAGTGAGTTTTTCTCCTATGTGGCTGCTCTTGTTTGAGAAGTGATTCTTCCATGCAGGAAACGCAAGTTATAATCTTCATCCAAGGTTCATGAAACATTAGGAACAAAAAAAAATCAGAAACACGATCATTCCATGAGGCTTTATAAGTATGACCTTGACTCTGTGTATATTATATCATTTTATCTACATATATTAAATATTATATGCAGTACAATGTCTGAATAAAATATTGCTCCACAACTTGAGATAGAAATACAGAATGTGAAATCCATCATAGTCTTGATAATTTTTTAGTCAGACATGCATTTAACATTTCTACCAAGCAACACAGCTATTCAATACAGCACACTATAGAGTATATCAATCAGGCATCCTCCTGATTATGTGGTTGATTCGTAGCTGTGGTGGATAAACAGAATGAGATCACATATTGTTAGCTGTGGGAATGATTAAATGTCAAACTTTGGTTTCTACTCAAGAAATTTCACGTTTACACCTCTAGACAGGGGGAAGTCATAGGTCAAATCATCACACCTTTTTTTCCCCTCACATACAAAGCAGTCATGTGATGTACCCTACCTACATGGGAGAATGGGGAGAGATATTCAAGCTTTGTTTACTACATCTGTTAGCAAGCTAGTGTGACAATTTCCATGCTGGAGAATGAGGCATGTAGATGGGTTATTAATACTTCAAATTTCTGCATATATTTGTCTCTAGGACCCTGTACAAGTACAATGTTCCCAAGAAACATTGTGCACTCTCTAACACAATGCAGAGTGAGACAGTCAGCAGTTGGAAAGGTTTTGTTTAATTTAGTTTTTACACTAGTGTTTAGAGATTTACCATGAAGATAAAGGAAGGGGATACTCACCATCCATGGTAAACTGAAGGATTAATAAAGAAGCAGCATCATAAAAAAACAACTGCCAAGCACACTTGCTTATTAACTTCATGACCTTGAAAGCTGCTTCCCCTCTCTGCCTTTTAATTTCCTTTTCCTATAGCAGTACTTACCTCAAAACGCTTAAAACTTTTATCAGCCATCATACATATAAAGTCTCTATTACCCAGCATCTGCAATCAATTATACATTTACTCAGCCCATTCCCCAAACAAAAATCCTGGGAACACAAGCACTCCTTATTCATTTAGAGGGCCTGCGGGTTCCCTCTATGACACCTTGGGAATGTTAATCAAAGACGTGATAGATCAGTGCTTTCCCACTTTTTAGGCATGTGCATATGCCTTGTCTTACATAATGAGAAAATAGTCTCTCAAACAAATTTATAGTAATACTCCACATCCCATGGCAAAATGTTGAAACATATTTATAATTTTCCCTATTAGTCCACACAGTTTAGTATATAAAAGTCTACCCAAATGTATAGGGTGGTATTTATGGTTGGAATTTTACCCTGGGCACCCCTTATATTAATGTAAACTCTTGAACAGTGACCAAAAATTATTACACTTTGATATCTGTTCAGTGGCCAGAATGAAATGAATTGGTCTTCATCCAATTCCTGGTGGACAAGTATCTAAATCAAAAAAAAAAAAAAAAAAAAAAAGAAAGAAAAAAATATGCCACCACAATTAACATTACTTTAGTTAATAGTTTTAACCACTAAGGTCAAGGATAAAAATGAATAATAAAATGTGAACTAACCTTGCAATGGAAGTCGTAACTCATTCCAAAATAGTGATAGGACTAAACTGAATGAGGCAGCCTCCTCTAGAGGGTAAATTCACAGAATAAATGAAAAGAACACCATTGAGGCTGAAGTGTATGAAGCCACACTTTTAGCAATGGTAAACTTTTTTTGCAATTAACTTCAATATTTTCATCACAATATGTGAATCTCTGCCAAAGAAATATCTACAGAAAATTTCAATCTGCTATTAATTTTTGCAAACAAAACTGAGTGTTTAAACATGAATTTTAATTCACTCCAAAATCACGATGTAGAAGACACACCAATGAATGTATAAAGCCAGAGGAAATAGAAGCCCCTGCCACCCACCGTCATTATGCCACTAAACACTGAACGTTGAGCTCCATTCATGCTAGGAGTCAACTCTACTATCAGAGATATACCCTCAGCTCTTTTAAAACTTTTCTTCAAAAAGAAAAGTTGAAAAGCCACAAGACAATGGGTCTGCACTCAAGAACATATACTGCCCTCACCTAGAACCCAAATCTGCTCCAAGCTCCAGGGAATCTTCTGGCCTCCACAGGCACTGCACTCATGTGCAGGTACCTAGCCAAAGATGTATATGCAATTAAAAATAAATTATGCCAAAATGCCTTTAAAAATCTGTATATGTACCCCTCTTTTTAAAAATAAAGTTGTAAGAGAGAAAAATAAATAAATTATCACAATAATCAAGCAAAAAGACAATTCTAACTAAGTTCTCTTTGAAATCACTCTATAATTCCAAACTGCCTTTATTTGTCATGGTCTTCCAAGATGATGGGATCCTCACCCTACGGAATCAAACTTGGCTTCCCAAGAATATAAGACTCAAATTCTTGGATTACTAGAACTTGAAAGAACAACATAAACACACAGCTAAATTATTTTAGTAATGAAAAGTAGACCTGAACTCCAAACACTTATAAGCATGCTAGTTAATTTGTTCCTGGGCACTATGCTCTCAAAACCAAAGCATTCAAACGTACAGGCAGAATTCTGCTAATATGGTTTGGAAGTTATTTTATGGAATATTCCCGTGTGCTTTGTGAGAGACCATACTTATCACACTTTGTAGCAAAATGCTCCTTCCCTGAAGATGAAATGGACAGCTGCTAGAATACTTCCTTAGTGTGCATGAAGCCCTGCATTGAATCCACAGGACTGCATAAAACTAGACCTAGTAGTGCACCCCTCTAACGTCAGCATTGGAGATGGAATATCAGAACACAAAGGGTATCCTTGACCAACCTGGGGTCCTACAGGGGACAGTCTCAAAATGTAATAGTTGGGGAGGCAAACAAGACAGACGGGAATAAAGGAGAGAAGTGGGAGAGGGCAAGAAGAGAGGCAAAAAAGCAAGCAGAAAGAAAAAGACAGGAACCACAACTTTATAGGAGAGTCCAATCCTTTTGCCTATATAGTCAGGATTTGAAAGGTTGTGAAAAGATGAGAGACAGATCGTTTGTAGATTCTGGAACTTTAAATTAAAATTTTAAATTCAGCTAAGTAACAGATTTTCCTGTGGTATTTTAATGCAGGTGTCAGAGGAGATTGTTATTCCCTTCCCTCATTGTCTTCCCCCAGTCCTTCCTCCACCATACTGATCTCTCAAATCTAGAAGATACACCTTCAGATGGAAAGTCACTTTAAAAGGCTGAGAACAAATGTTCTAGAAAACTGAAGGGGAGCTGAACCTGTAAAACAAATGTGCTTTGTTTATCATGATCTGTCCATGGGACGGAAATGTTTTCAGTGTTTGGTGCTCAGTTTCTTGCTCCTTTCCAGTAGATAACCAAACATCCATATGATAATGGGTTCATTTTATTTCCTAATTTCAAACTTCTCCATCAACACTCATATTTTCCAACTATGAGCAACCCACACACCGCTACACAACTTAGGGTTATTAATTAGAATAAAGTTTGCCATTGGACCCACAGAGTTCAGCCGCTCCTCTTGGTATTCTTGAATCCACTGATTGCTTACAGCCTTTTAAATCATTCCCTAGCCACCTGCCTATGTATTTAAGCAAATAGACTATTATGAAAACAAAGACTGAGTTGGTTTGTCTAATTTGACAGAGGATAAAAGAAGGCTTCTGCAGCTTTGTTTTATTTCTAAACTCATTTAGCACCAAGTGCATACCCACACTGACTTTCTTTGGAATAGGTTCATTATGAAAATGGTTTAATAATGAGTAGTTGGACCTAGAGTTTAGATTCATCCCCAAATGAGCCTGGGCTTGCCTCTCATCATTTATTTGTTTTATAATTATGTTCTTTTCCAGCCTGTTCTGTGTACCCTCCCTGCACCTAATCTCCCTGTACTTAATTTTCTTTGATTATAAATACCTAATTACATGAAATAGTTTATATAATAAATTTGTAATACATATATGTCAACTGATTTCTAATTTTCTTTAGTAACACATGGTTAACAAATGTGTTTGATGAGATTATTTGTATACATTTATATGGGAAATATATACATATGTATATATATATATATATATATATATATATATATATATATACATACATATTCACACACACATTAAATTTTTAAAAAGATAAAAGTTTAAATACTATTTAACTTTTAATGTAGAGTTATGCCAACATCAAATGGTTGAAAGCAGGTAGCTTTCAGGAAATGTGAAACAAAAACAAATGTGAAAGATCACTACATAGAATTTAGAAGGAATGGGACATGTGAGGCTGTTAAATTGTAAAACTAGTCCAACTCAGATGTCACTTTGAGCTGGGACATTTATAGCATGTGCTCATCTCTGTGTATTTTTCTGTCTTCAGGACGTGAACCAGTGTGTTTTTAAACCAATGGAAATTTATAATCAGTCACAATGTTAGTAACCATACTACTGAATAAATAAATGTTACCCATTAGAACACTGATATTTTTATTCTGGTCCATGACTAATAAGTACTTTACCTTCTATATCTTTTGGGTCCAAACACTATAGTTTAAATTTTATACAAAAAGACTTACTAGAAACCAATCATACTAATGTATATATTACCTACAACTATTTAACTAGGGCACAGATGGCATATGCGTACTTTCAAATGCTACAAAACTTATAAAATGCATTTTTAGAGGTTCTTCTGTCTATGTTGAATCATGATGAGTACATTTTCATCACAGGTAATAACCCTACTGAAATATGATTGTTTTTTGTATCATTACTTATAATTAACAAATTAAGAAAGTCTCCATTTCTTTTTCACATGCAAGAGTCATATGTCTTTTCTGAGTCTTGTGTTTGGCTGCTTCTATGTAGGTATATAACTTAGATCCTTAAATTGATCCACTAATTTTAGCAACTCTGAACAGCAGCATACTTTAAATTCACAGATCCTATAATATCTATATCTTGGAAAATATTTATCAAAACTTTCCACTCAGACAGGATCTTACCTCATTAAATTTAATATTTTTTCCAGCACTGTGTATTAAGTATATTTTGTGGATGTTAATTTATTTAACACTTATATTTTGGCCTGTTGTTTGACAACACCCAAAGTCAACCATTCCTTTGGCAAATCAACTGAGAGAAGATGGCTTTCCCAGGAAGTCCAGTGACAGGGTTCCTGTTCACAATTCTTAAGTAGTCTTTCTGCCTTTTATTTCTTTTCTAGGCCTTGTTGAATTCCAGTCTCTTCTACTAGTTTTTATTTTCATCATGTTACCATTTAAACATGAGCATAATTAACATGGAACTAAGCACTGCAAATTCTGGACTCTCAGGCTTTCCCTAGTTTTTCTTATTCTGAAGAAAACCTTTGAAGTGATATTTTACTCAATACTGACACAATTATGTTTACTTTTAAACACAACTATTCTTTTTCATATTTGACTTTTTGACTTTTTAATTTCTAATTCTAATTCTAAACATAGTGGCTAAAAAGTTAATGAAATTCAAAAGTATAAGAAAACACCTTTATCTTGGTCAAAATTCAGGCATGAACTAAAAATTTTAAAATGCGTTACCTTTGTTTCCTTTCTAATAATCTAAATGTCTAGATAATATTAACCTTCATTATACCAAAAGAAGAAAAAGAGATCCATTAATTTCTTTATTAAAGTAAATGTAATGAATGACATTTATAGAGAAACTTGCAAAAATATGTAATTTAAATTAAACTGTATTTTAATAAACTATTATGAATGTAAGATGGGAAGCAAGGTGAAAGCTAGATTCTATCTCTGTGTATTTATCAATCTATCTCTATCTCTACCTCTATCTCTCTGTCTATCTCGGTCTCTACCTCTACCTCTATCTCTCTGTCTCTCTATCTCTGTCTCTACCTCTATCTCTCTGTCTCTCTATATCTCTGTTTCTACCTCTACCTCTATCTCTCTGTCTCTCTATCTCTGTCTCTACCTCTACCTCTCTGTCTCTCTCTCTGTCACTCCCTCTGCCTCTATCTCTCTGTCTCTCTATCTCTGTCTCTACCTCTACCTCTATCTCTCTGTCTCTCTATCTCTTTCACTCCCGCTACCTCTATCTTTCCTGATTATTGTCATCTAGTGGGGTTCCATTTGTCACATGTCCTTTTAGAAATCAGTGAGCCTAAGGAAATTGGTTTTGTTTCATGGGTCAGGGCAAGGTCTCATAACCTCATCTGAGGTATTTAAGAAAAGAGTAGATATAATCATCAAATTATAATGGATTGCTTTAATAAGAATAAGACAAACATAAAGAGAAAGGAAGCGAGAGTCACTACATCTACTAATGACTTCTGCACTGCCCATTCAAAGCTGCTTGGCCTTAATGTGAGTTTCCTCTTTAATGAAGATATGCAGTGACATGAAAAATAACTAAAAATAAGCCCCCATTGCTCTTCTCTAAGAGGGCTTGCTCCATTCAGTACAAGAGTAAAGAATATGTTAGTGAATGCAAAATGAGTGTTTGACCATGGACCCTTTTCAATGGTGGGGGTGATGCCTGCAATCAAGAACTTCAAGATCAAATTGACCATTTGTCAACTCCCAAAAGATGTGTAATCAATTGGAGGTTGATGTGACCATCTGTCCAGTTCCACTGGAATAGGCTCAGAGCCAAAAAGAAAAAAATAATAATAATAAAGCCAAAAGAGACAGCTTAGTCCTGGGGAAGAGGCCAGCTTCATCCTAGTATCAAGTTCTCTGGAAAGTGTTGTTTTCAAGCAGCCTTTGAGAAACAAAGATCCACCTTATACTGTCTTACTCGAGATTTCTGATTCTCTTAATTTTATCAGTTTTTCAGTTACTTAAAACCCCAATCTAATCAAAATTGTATTTTCTATGTATAAAGTTAAATTTCTATCATATACACTGTTCTTTGCCATTTCCTAGTGACTGCCAAAGTCTTTTTACTACAGAGATTGACTTTAATATTCATGACTTGATAAATATGACTGTGTGCCTAGATATTAAGCACAGAAAATATGGGTGTGTTGTTAATTATATCCCCAGTAATAGCTCTGGTAGAAGATAATATTACAGTAAAAAATAATACTATTTATTTCAAAATTTTAAATTATAAATGTCTGTAAGGGATAGTTGGTATAAAATCATCTTCACTTTTGAGGGAATAAAAAGCCATCCTGGGTCTTCTGAGAGAGATTTTTTTGACATTTTAAAGAGCTCTAGACATTATAAGCTGTGATGGATTGCAATTTAAGATGTTGAAATTTCTTTTTTTTTGTTTATGAGAAACTATTTTCCTCTTCCTTAAGACAAAATAGAATAATATATTCTGCATACAAAATACAAATATAGGAGTATGAAAAAAATCAGATACTTAAATGTTAACATATACAATTATGTCACATTTGGTGGGTGTTTACAAATTATATTTAAGAGACACTTTGATCCTTGTACAAAGTGAAAAGGAAAGACATGGGGATGGAATTGTGGTTGTAGCTATATAAAATCAGAATCGGGGTGTGGTGGGATGGCTCCATGGGTAAGAATACTTGCTGCCAAGTCTAACCACCTCAGTTTTATCTTCTGACTCTTCTAAAGAGTTCTCTGACCTCTACTCTCATGCTAGAGCCAGTGTATGACCATAAACACATACATAAACACAATTAATTAATTAAGAAATAAATAATAAATAAGTAAAATAAGGCAAAAATATTTTAATCAGAACTGAAAAAATTAACAAGGTTAGGAACTCGGTCAAGTTTATAAATCAAATGAATATATGACTCTAGGCCAGGACAGAAAGTAGAGTCACAGTTATAGTAAATTTTTCTATCTCTCTTCTTTCCTCCTTTCTATACAGCATTTGATCAGACACATTACACTTTCAGTGCACCTCTCCATTCTGAAGTAAGTGATCATCACATAAAGCCGTATTAGAAGGAAAAGATTGGACACAGGGGTAGCAGTACTCAACAGAAAGTGGATGCCGTGAAGACACTCTGGGAGCTCTCTCTCTCATTTCCCCATTCTACCCTACCACGTTTATGAAACCACCTGTTAAATGCAGAATATAATTGAAAGAAAAAATAATCTTTGCTGATTCATTGTGTACTTCATAAAAAAAAAAAAAAGTGTTACTGGTTAAAGATGTACTTGTCCCCTTGAATGAATGGACCAATGGTTCAAGAGGATGAAAATCTCCCTGGGTAGGACAAAGAGAAATAAAATGTGTGAATATAAATGCCATTTCACCATCAAATATCTATTAAGAGATAATTGAAAACTACCCTGGACCTATAAGGATCAATTCAAAGAAACGTTAAAAACTAGCCTGGTCTTAAAAGTCTCACACCCTTGCCTATGTATTCTTCTTGCTTATGTTTAAATGCCAGATTTTAGGACAAGCACTATGAAAAATATGAAGCTTTCGTGACTTAACCATTTTCAACTTTGATTTAACCATTTTCAAATTATGACATTTAAAATAATGTGAAGTTGTTACATACTTACTCAAAACAATACTTGGAACTTTAAATTTTGATTTATTTTTCTTGAGCAACTGAGAGCTATTGTGTCATGTTCTACAGGACCAGTGAGTTTCCAGCCAGTCTGGACACCAGGAGGATAAACCGCCAACAGTCTAAGCAGTGTTGTGTGTGACTGAGCAATGATGTTAAAGAGAAGAGCTGCTTGAACTGTAGTTTCCACTTATGCCATATGATTGCTCCACAGCATTATTAGAATGTGAGCTTGTTGTCATTTCTGGAAGATACCACTGATGTTACAGTATGCAATTCTAGAGATGCTGATAGTTGTAGACATATATAGCGGGCCTCATAGTAAATCATACGTCCTTAATATTTGAAACCAAAAGCTAATTAAAGACATCCAAATTAAGTGTTTGGAGAAGTGGTGAGAAAGAAGAGCATGTGGCTAAGGCTGGTACATCAGAATTTCACAGCATCCTCCCTCAGCCATGAGTTTAACAATCAAGGAAATAGATCGATATTTACACTTCACACTCTGTCGCGTGTTGTTCTTATATCATTACCTTTGTCCATGATTCTAAATTCTAGAAATAGGACGTATCTAAATAAATAAAATAAAATAAATACCAATTCATCTTATTTTTTTCTAAACTTACTAAACCCAGAACTTCTGGTGATCTTCAGATAAAATGGAATTAGCAAAGCTGCTGCTTGTTCTCAAGTTCTGTGCACCAAAATCATAAAACATTCGAAGACTGTAAGGTTTGACTTGTATTTTTCTAAGAATAACACAGGTAGTCTTACATGCTGAGGTTATGCTATTCTATACCAAAATTAAAAAAGAAGCATCCATTGTGTGACGAAGACAATGCCGAGGCATATTGCCTGTAGTGCTGGCTAGTTTTCTGTCAGTTTGACAAGGTTAGAGTCATTTATGAAGACAGGTCCGGGAATGAGAAGACACCAGTCAGCAGAGTAGCCCATGGATAGACATGTCGTGTGTTTTCTTCATTAATGACAGATGTGTAAAATCCTAGCTCACTGAGGTTTTGCCACCGATGGGCTTCTGGTCCTGGGTTTCATGTGAAAGGAGATTGAGCAAGCTATGCCAAGCAATCTGCTAAACAGTATTTCTCCATGGCTTCTGCATTAATTCCTTTTTCAAGGTCCCCACCATATTTGAGTTAATTCTTTGACTTGTCTCAAATAGATTGATCTAGAAAACTGTAAATTAAACTAATCCCTACCCTTCTCAAATTTCTTTTGGTCTAGAGTGTGATCACTGCAATAAAAAGACAAACTGAGACACACATTTCTTATATGGTAGGTTCCACTTTGCTTACCCTCAAAGGTCATTTGTGTATCTTATTTCCTTAGGACATGGCTCTGAGAAACTTGGCCCCATCAATTTTCAGGACTGGACCTTAAATAAAACAGATTTTATTCCCAGCAATGACTGTATCCCTACCACTGCTTTTGAGAGGGATACAGTATAGATTCAGGCCCTACCAAAGTTAATTTAACCTTGGATTTATGTTTTAATAGAAATGATATCAGTTCCCTATAGCTTTCTAGATGTGCATTCCAAGAGTTTAGACAGTTATAGCCAACATTAACTGAAAAGTATTTAGTGAAAATTTCACCATTCAGATTACTGAAATTAAGTCTGATCCCACCTTGACATAGACTGCCTAGAAGTTGGACCATCCAAGTGTCTGCACATCCATTCTACATACACTGTATACCTTTAGCTCTTTTGTAATCATGCTGGTGATCAGAATGTTGGCGCTATGACAATGTTTGTGTATAGGATTCTGTTTGTTTTGTGACTTCAGGCATCATCCTGGGTTCTGCCACAAGAGACAAAGGGGAGATGCTGTAATCCAATCATTTATCTGCATTTACTTACAAAAGCAAACATACCTTTTAAATAACAAGTAAGAATTTGTTTTTTGTGGGTGACTCCTAAACCAAAGACATTTTGAAGACAATGTAGTAAGTGAAATCTTTATTAAAATTGCTACCTGAAATTTTGATTCTTCATGTTTTAATAAAGTCTGTTATTAATAATGTGTAAATGCTCAAATCTTGATGTACACATCAAATTTCAGCTCTTACAAATAACTCCAATGTGCTCCTTCAGCTTCTATTCACTAAACTGTCCACTATTGGCAGAAAATCCTGAAGAATTAGACAGTATTTTGAAAATTGAATTATGTAAGTATATGGGGGGGGGTGTAGATTGTCCTGAAGCTGTTTGTATTTTAATGTTAATTCCACTTCCCCAGGAAGGGGTTCCTAGTCACATGACTCCAACCTAACCTTCCCATTTTAATTAGTAAAATAAAGTAAAGCCCGTGACTGGGCAGGGAGAGGGAGGTAGAGAGGTCAGAGAGGTCAGAGGACAGAGGGCAACATGGAGTTTCCCAAGGACCAGCTAGACCCAAGTGATAATAATTGAAGTTAAATAGCTATGAACATTAAGGATTTTATAGGTCTAGTATCTCATATAAAAGGGTAGTTTGTATCTTTGTCTATTTGATGCAATCTTGTTGTGTAGAGGGTTTGTGGATTGAAAGTTGACCACATAAATCTGTATGAGAAGCTATCAGGCTGTAAAACTGTGTTTGTGGGATTTTGGAGTAGAGATACACCCTGGGACAGAGGCAGAAAGCAGGCAGTAGAAAACCAGGGAAGGGTGCCAGAGGAGCAAGAGACTCCGAACTAAAATCAGGCCTGAGAAGTGAGATCTCAGGACTGATAAAAAGATAAGCCAATTACTGATTTTTTTAAATATTTACTGAAACAAAGGGGACTTATTCCAAAAAGAATAACCTAATGATTACTTCTAATTTACATAGCAGAAAAAGGAGAAACAAGAGAGAAAAGTGTGGATAGGTTAGAGAGCCATAGTATATTGTGCATTATAGTTTTGGTGTAGTTACAAATACCTTCAGGAAGCACAAAAGTGCATCATGGTTACATTATGGAAGGAATACAAAGCATGGTCTCTTGGGAATAACTGAACCAAAAATGAGTCCAAATTTGAACTTTACATTTTGCTGTGGTGCGTGTCTCCCATTTTCTGTAGTTTACATTTACTAGCAGGTCTTTAGCCTGTCTGTTGTTTATGGCGATCGGATATATGCATGTTGTGTGCCTCTGGATTGTTTTTTCATGTGTCTTGACTTAACAAAATCTTGCTTTGTGTTTATTAGGCAACACAGAAGGCATGGGAAGTTCTTTACAGAGCTCTTTATTATAGATTCCAAGAGGAAAAAAAAACTAGTGTATTGATCACATTTGAGCCCAAATAGCATTCAGTATCAAAACAACAACAAAACAAAACCATCTTTATCCATTGTATCTGCATAATTATTGAAGATATTGGTTTCATTTCTACTTCCCATCTCTAGCCTCATTTCGGTAAATAAAAATGCACACAAACATTCATGTTCTGGATCAAGGAAATGGAATGGTATGTAACTTAACATGTAATGCGTATGTTATCTTAGGTTGTGAAAGCTGATTTCATGGGAAATCCAAGGGATGTAGGGTTGGTTAAGTTGTTCATGTAAAGTTATGCTAAAGTTAAGCAAGGGGGTTACACAGTAAGATTGCAGTCTAAGTGTGTCCATAGCCTTAAATCATCTCAGTGGGTATTATAACATCACTGTGAGGTCTATCAGAGTGCCAGTAGGGGTGTCCAGATAGATTTTCATAAAAATGTATCACTATGATAGAGAAAATATATTCTTGATATATGGATAGTAAAGATAATTTAAATGCATCTAGAATTTTGATAAGACAAGTTTTTAACCATCCAAACACTAATTTTCATAGCAACATGGATGGAGTAATCAAGAAATGTTATTTTGAGGGTTGCATCAAAAATTTAAAACCAGTCTTGCTTTTAAACAATCTTATGGATTAGAACACCAACCACTGAGCACACATTGAGAGGCTGATGGCTCCAGTTGCATATTTAGGGGAGAATAGCAGTGTCTGGCATCAGTGTGAGAAGAGGCCTTTAGTCCAGTGAGGGGACATTTTCCCAATATAAGGGAATGCCAAGGCACTGAGGTAGAGAGAGTGATTGGGAGCGAGTACACCTTCATGAAGATAGAGGGGGAAGGGGGATGGGAGCAGGGTGGGCAAAGGGGATAACATTTCAAATGTAAATACAGAGAGTATCTAATAATTTTTTTAAAAATCGGAATAGGGTCAATTGAGATGACTCAGTGGGTAAAGGTACTTGTTGAGATGCCTGATGACCCTACATGTGCATGGAAGATGGAACAATGGTCCATTCTCTCCTACAAGGAGAGAGAAGCAATGAACAGAAGCAATTTTTTTGCAAGTACTTTGACCTCCACAAGTATACTGTGAATCACAAATATGCGCATGCATGTACACACACTCACACACACACAAACACACACACACGAAAGTTAAAAGCTCAGAAGACATATAAATTTAGAATGATAACATAAAAAGAAAAAGTAAAGCATCTTTTAATTGGAAACTAAAAGGACCATCATGGGGATAATACACATGAGAAACCAACCAACCTCAGCCCCTTGCAGTCTACAACATGAAGAGGAGATAAATATACTTAACGAATGTTAAAATGCAGGAGCCTTTCCTGCAGACATTTTTTCACATACTCACTCCCAGTTACTTAAGGAATGGGAGTCTGGCTGAAGCCTAAGCCCACTGTGTGTGATCACTTATGGCTTCTTCCTCTCTGTATTCAAAACCAAATACTGCGCAGGCAGGATTGCTACTAAGGATTTGAAATCGGTTGCATATCTGATTGGTTTTGGAAAGGAAGAATACCTTCTCATGGTGCACAATCCATGGGGTTATTGTAAAACATATGAACGGAACTCTTCTCGAAGGATACAGGACCCAGACAGGTGTGAAGTAAGCACTGGGGGAAGGGTTACTCCCTCTTACAGACTCTACTCAGTGAGGCAGAACTGACATAAATCCCACACCCATCTGCTTGGCAAGGATGCTTGAGCTCCTTTAGATATATTGTACAATGCCTGCCAAGCTTCCTCTCCACTCTTGCCCCCAGTAAAAGAACACAAATAAAAGGGTCAGTGTTTGATGGATTATCAATAAAAGGATCACCTGCAAGTCCTATTAAGCATTGGGTTTACGTCACAAGAGATCTATGACAACTAAACAGCATAAATGTTTAAAATGGAAAAAAATTAACTCGTGAGGTTTTGAAGTACTTTTATCCAGCAAAATAGAATATCCTTTTTTCTTACTTAGTTTCACCCCCACACTCACTGTTTCAAGAAAGTCTTTGTTACAGTTCCCATGCTGCATAATTATAGAACAGGCTAACAGAAGTGAACAAATGAACAGAAAGAATAGGAACATGCTTTATATAAGATCCCAAGATCACTTTTATTTTAAAAGCATAAGATTTGGAAAATAAAGGCCAGGAGGAATAATACAGAGATTGGGTAACATTAAAGGTATTTTCTAGTAACTTTCTTTGATGTGCTGCTACTGAAATGTTCCAACTGAAAAAAAAAAATGAGGAATGTATGTTAAGGATCAAGGCAATTCTCAGAACGTAATCAAAACATAAAATTCAGAAAGATTCTGACAGTAACAAGATGAAGACGGCCCCTCCACAAGGTTAAATCAATAGTGACAATGGCTGGGTAGATAAGACAAATATGGAGAGCTTCTATTAAGTCATCAGTAATGCTGGAGGGAGTTTGCTAGAGTCACCTATGTTGTTAACTCCTCATCTGGTCTCTTGTGAGTGGCAATAATAAAGTTACTTGTTGACTGAACTAGACTGCTTCTAGTCCATCTGTCTGGGGTGCCATATCTGGCGTGAATAGGTGTTTATTCACAGCTTCCTGAAAAGTCACACAGTACTCAAGGCAAATATCATTTGAGACATTAAAGACAATCTCACAAGCATTATACATAAACAAAATTGCAGAAAAGGGACAAGAGAAAATAAAAGTATAGAATTAATAAATTGTAAGTATCCTAGTTTAAGTATTTGCACATATTTAAAGATACTCAAATATGGTGTGTCATAAAATTTTGAGTCCCAAATAGTACAAAATGCTTTTACCATGACTACCACATACCCAATGGGCTATGCCATACTCTTCACTTATAACAGTTCTTCACTCACAAGTGGGAGTCAGATTCACAAGCGAAGTAACTGTGCATGTATTTGACTACACACCCTAAAGACCTTGGTTAGCCTGTTTTTACACATTTTTAAACATCAGCTTACCTCAAATACCCAAGAAACCTCCCACAGAATTTATGAAGAATTTCAAAAAGAAGGAAGACCAGAAGGTGGATGCCACAGTCTTTCTTAGAAGGGAGAACAAAACGGGAGGAAATGCAAGGTCAAATAGAGGAGCAGGGATTGAAGAAAAGATCTACAGAGACTGTCTCACCTGGAGAACCAGCACATATGCAGCCACCAAACCCAAGCATTATTGCTGATGTCAAGAAGTGTTTACTGGCAGGAACCAAATATAGATATCTCCTCAGAGGCTCTTCTAGAGTCATATAGATACAGATGAGGAAACTTGCAGCCCATCAGACTGAACATGGTGACCCCAATGAACAAGCTAGAGAAAGGACTGAAAGAGCTAAAAGGTGTGCAACCTCATGGGAAGAACAACATCAACCAGCCAAGGCATTGAGGTGTAGAGGGTGACTGGGAGAGGGAGCACCTTCATGGAAGCAAGCTGAAAGGGAGGAGAAGGGAGTGGGTGGGAGGGGGATGTACAACATTTGAAATATAAATACAAAGAATAGCCAATAAAATTTTTTAAAAAATCGGCTTGCTTTCTAAATTGTTACTAACAACATTCCCACAGCTTTGCCTCTAATTAGTTAGCAGGTGGTCAAATAGTTTTCTAAGTTAGGGAAAGCATAATTAATGCTCAACCTTCTTGAAAGATTATAGCCTCTCAACTGGCTCTATCCTTGAAAACATAATGGCAGGATATCGTCTTCTTCCATTCCAAAAGAATAAATGAAGTTACTTTATAGTAAAATACATTCACAGTTCTAAATAATTACAAATGAAAAAATGTTAATGGCACTTAAATAGAATTTAAAATATATTTTACAAAATTATGCAGGAGATATAAAGGCAAATATTTAAAGTTCAAAGGACTACTAGATTTGGGTTGAAACTTTTATTTATTTTATATGTATGAATGCTTTGTTTGAATGTATGTCAGTGTATCATGTGTATGCAGTGCTTTCAGAAGCTGGAAAAGGATGCTTGAACTCCTGAGACTGACTTACAGATGGCTCTGAGCTGCTATAGAGGTGTTGGGAATCAAATCTGTGTCCCCTGTAAGAGCAGCCATTGTTCTTAATTGCTTAGCAATTTCTCCCATCCTATTGTGTTAAATTCTAAAATATTAATGCAGCCACCTAACAAAACTGTCTCCAATTAGACCTCCCATAGGCAATGAAATAATTTATTCCCAGTGTAAGCAACACTTAAAATCTGGAAAATACTGCATTAATTATTTTTTCAAAATATCCTGCCACCAAAGAGTAAGCTCAGCATAAGTCTAAAGAGAATGGGAGAGCTCTTGTCTTGTCTTGATGTATCTTGTTTAGTTATCACAACTGTCTAGCTTTCCACTCATCTGCAATGGTGTGACAGATTCGCCACCCCCAACCATTACTACCAGTGGCAGTTGGAAGTCCCTGGTGTCATGAAAGCATGAGGTCTGTCCTTGTCCTTCACCAATTGCCACACTCAGGAGATCAGGGTCTGTACATCACCTGGGTTACACAGTAGATTTGGCCGTGATGCCAAGGACATAAGTGAGCTATCCAGCAGAGAGCGTGAGCAAGGGGGAGCTGCTCTGAACACTCCTTTGTCCTGAGGTGACATGGCCTGGGGGTATATGTTCTCTCCTCCTTTACCCCTTGCCATCTGAGGCAGTTGTAAGAGCTGACTCCAGGGTCATGAAAGAAGTAGATATGGTCCAGTCCAACACCAGTTCCAAGCCTTGCACCTATCCTGGGTAGCAGAAAAAAGTTTGTCCTAGTGAAGAGTGCCCAGATTGCCCACCAGGAAGGTAAGACTGCAGGAGAGGTTGCTCAGCCTCTTGTGACTTGCGTGCTGGAGTGATGTCCATCCCTACCCTGTGACCTATGCTAGTCTGAAGAAAGGGACTCTAAGGGCAGGAGAGCAGGCTTAGCTATTTCTGCCCTGCAGTGTGATTTATCTTGTCTGCCTGGCCCTTTTAAGGATCCTCAGTTGCGGGGTAACTGGCCCTTTAAGAATCCTTAGTTGTTGGAGCTGATTCACCCTATGACTCCCAGTGTTGGATGCCTTTTGGATTTCTGAGAATAAGACTGAAAAAAAAGAGAGAGACAGTGAGAGAGAGGGAATTTGGGTAAGGAAGGAACCAGAGTAAGAAGCAAAGGAATTTGGTAGAGAAGATGTTCTTAGGATACACTTGAGCCAGAAGAAGCTGAACAAGGCAGAGAGGCTGGAAAGGTTGTTATAGTTTGGAGCTACTATTGAAAAAAACTGGGAGAACAGAGTGTGTAAGCAGATTGTTGGGGAGCCAAGGGAAGAACTCTTGGTAAAAACCTTTGATGGGCCTAGGCTTGAAACTGGAAGAAAGGCTGGCAGGGAGTCGAGAGAACTGGTTACTGTTTTTAAAATGGTAGTCATTTTACTCTGACCACTCATTCAGTGGCTGTAGAACTAGGGAGAGTGGGCCCTGTACCTTACCTGGGCAACACAGGGAAATTGGACCTGATGGCTAAGATATCTGTGAGCCAGTACCAAAGCTATGGAAACTCAAAGAATAACTTTTGTGCACACTCTAAAAATTGTCAGACCTCCTAGTGTGTAGGAAAACACTCCAAAAGCAGTTTCTCTGGTGAGTAGAGAATCAGAAATTTTCTTCTTCTTCTTTTTTTTTTCCTTGTATAACCCTTTCCTAAGGATAGCAGAATCTGTTGATCAGTGATAAAAATCCCAGACTATGATTTCTTCCACAAGGAAAAGTGGTTGCAAAATAAATATCAGGCTTCCTCGGTGATGGAGGTGCTGCACAGGGGACAAATTGCTGCCTCTCCTATCCAACTATGCAAAGGTAAAAGGGTAAATTATCCTGAGAAGCTAGATACAGAAAGACATTTGGTTGGTGAATAGGAAACTGAACAGAGTACTGCTATGTGGCTTACGGACAATAATTCTACCCACAAACCCCAGGGGATGCTTATCCTAGATCACTGCCACCAACTAGTGCATGTATTTATAACCCCATTCATATCTCTGTGAATGGCATCCTTTGTGATAGTCTGCAAAGGTATCAGTCACCTTTGTGAATATTTACCTTTAACTCAACTCTAATAGTTCGAGAGAAGATGCACAAGCACTTTGGAAAACTGTCCAAGAGAAAATGGACAGGAGCTGTTCTGTCAGTCAAAGGTTTTATAAGAGCATAAGAAGGCTGTCCAGAGTAAAAAACAAACCAGGGTCTTTACATGAACTCACAAGTGACAGTCTTCATCTGTCTATACTAGGGAGTAAGACTGAAGGCAACGCATGCTTCTTCAAAAGTGAAGACAAAATCAAGCAGCTTCGGTGGGCTAATGAATCAAGAAGAAATGACATCACCAAAGGAACAAAATGGAAGCTCAACAGCTGACTGCAGAGGAACAGAGATATGTTACTGGCAGAGAACATAACCTCATTGTTCCAATGAGCTTCAGTGAAATATTAGAAAACAGAGTGGGGCCAATAGAACATAAGTGAATTCAAGAACACAATGCAAACAATAATACAGAAACCAAAGATAAAGGGAGTAAAGAAAGGGAGAAAGAGGAAGGCAGGAAAGGAAGAAGGAAGAAACTATGGAGCTGAAGAAGACATCCAAAATAAACTGTCAAAATAAATGGGAAAGATGTCTTACATTTTTGTCAATGGGTAAGTAGATTCAGATGCATTTGAAATTATCTAGCTGTCTTAGTCAGGGTTTCTATTCCTATACAAAACATCATGAACAAGAAGCAAGTTGGGGAGGAAAGGGTTTATTCAGCTGACACTTCCACACTGCTGTTCATCACCAAAGGAAGTCAGGACTGGAACTCAAGCAGGCCAGGAAGCAGGAGCTGATGCAGAGGCCATGGAGGGATGTTACTTACTGGCTTGCTTCCCCTGGCTTGCTCAGCTTGCTTTCTTATAGAACCCAGGTCTACCAGCCCAGGGATGGCACCGCCCACAGTGGGCTGGGCCTTCACACTTGATCACTAGTTGAAAAAATGCCTTACAGCTGGATCTCATGGAGGCATTTCCTCAACTGAGGCTCCTTTCTCTTGATAACTCCAGCTTGTGTCAAGTTGACACAAAACGAGCCAGTACACTAGCTAAGCAAAAGGGGAAGAGACAGGAGAAAGGAGGGGTCTGGAGGGAAAGTGAGAAGAGAGAAGAAAATATGATGGAGGGGGAGGTGAGTGGGAGAGGGAAAGGGAAGAAGGAGGAGGGGAGGGAGGGGCAAGAGGGAGAAGGAGAGGGTAGAAACTTGAGACTGATGAACTTTATGGAACACTGTCAATTGAAGCAGTGTTTATATCATGAGAATCCAGGAGACAAAGCAAGAATAATGGAATTGATGTTTATTTACATATATAGTAACAGTCAACTCTGAATCTGGAGGGGAAAATAAACATCTTATTTTCTCAAATTTAAACAGCTCCGAATAAGTTGAGCATAGAGATTTCTTCACTGAAGAACACGATAATCAAACTGTACCCAGAGGGAAAGCACTTAAAGCACAATGAGAAAGGCAACGTGTCTCCTATATGATTAGAACTTGATTTCCATATTAGTCAGCTTTTCATTATCATAATAAAATATAGAATTCCGGCTACTTGTAAAAGAAGGAAAGGTACATTTGGCTCATGACTCTGAAAGTCCACAATCAAATTCGTGGATCCCCTTTGTTTCAGGCTTCTGGAAAGAGTGGCACATCATATATAATACTTCTCAAGCAAGCAAGGAGAGAGACAAGGGCTGAGGTCCAGTCACCCCTTGAATTGTTGTCCCCCGTTAAAGTTTTATAGCATTCCCTGGTGTGTTCATCCTGAGAACTGAAACTACATAAGATTTTTTGGTGGGCATGCTTGCAAACACATGCTGTTGCTACTGAAGATTATTAAAGGCTAGTAGAAGAAAGTTCATTCCACATAAAATAGTACAACAAAGAAACTCCAAACAACAGCAACCAAGAATATGGCCCTATAGAAAAAAAAAAAAAAAGTAAAGAATTTCTTAGACAAATAAGATCATCACCCACCTTACAGTAAAAGCTAAAGAAAACTCCCCATGTTTAACTGAAAAGATATTGATCAACGTGAAGACATCTGGGGGCTTGATAAATCATGTAAAACTCTAATGCTTTAATCATAGTAAATAATTCTTTTAATTCTAATACTAAAGCTAAAACATTCGAGTTAACTACAGACAGAATAATTGTTAATGTAAATAAAGTATAAAATATAAAATGGGAAGCCATTTGCCACTGGGAACAGCTGAGATCCAGGGACACAGGCCTGGCGAGACTGCACAGTGAGTAACCAAAGTGCAGAGAGTGCCAGGTAAAGCACGCGGAAAGCATGGCCCTCCGGTTAGTTCAGGGAAGCAGGAACCCTGGCATAGGGACTTGGTATCCACCTGGAAAGCCCTTGTTCGCAGACCAAACACTCAGGCCATTTGCCACCTGGAGCAGTGGAGATCCAGGGACACAGGTTTGGTGAGTAGCCAAAGCGTGCAGAGGGCTAGGCCAAGCACACGAAAAACGCAGCCCTCCATTTCAGTGGAGCTGGAACTCTGGCATAGGGGCTCGGGATCTGTCTGAAAAGCCCTGGCTCAAAGTCTAGACACAAAAGCCCACAGTAAGGCACAAACCCTTCTCAGTGGGATACGGGGTTTGCCCAGGAAAGGCAGTGCTTGTAGTTCAACTCTACAAACCCTCTAAAACCTAGACTAGATAGAAGTCTAACACATAGGCCCAGAGAGAGCAAATCAGGAATCCTCAGAGAGGAGAAAGAACTGTGCTATTGAGAAAAGAGTCCTTAGTGGCCTAGAGAAAGAGCCAGGTCCCTTCCAGTAGTACTCAGGACCTGTGGGCACAGGGCTGAGATACCAGAACAACCTCACAAGAACTCCCACCTTTAAGCCCACAAAGACAGAGCTGAGTCACTGCTAACAGAACTCACTGCTTGCCCACCAAAAGCCAAACACTCAGAACCAGTTTTCTTCCTGAAACCTAAGGCCCTCAGGTACACGGAAGAGATGGAACAAATCACCAACAACAAGACCACTTATAATCACAGAGAACAAGATGGCAAGAGGAAAGCGAAAGAACTTAAGCAATGGAAACCAAAAAAACCTGGCAACATCAGAACCCAGCTCTCCTATCACAGCAAGCAGTGGAATGCCAAACACTCCAGAAAAAGAAGACTCTGACCTGAAATCATGATGATGATTTCAAGATGATGATGAAGTTCTTTGAGAAGAGTGAGAATAGCTCACTTAAACAAGAACAGGAGGACAACCATAAACAATTAAAAGCTTTTAAACAGGAAACACAAAAAACACTCAAACAAATCAGAGAAATAGAGGAAAACAGAAGCAAAGAGATAAAGGAATTATGAATGGAAATAGAAACAATAAAGAAAACACTAAAAGAAATAACCCTGGAGGTGGAAAACCAAAAAAGAAATGAGGAGTCACAGATGCAAGCATCTCCAACAGTCTTCAAGAGATGGAAGAGTGGATTTCTGGGGCTGAAGACAACATAGAAAACATAGACAAACAGTCAGATAAAATGTAAAAGCCAAAAAGCTCCTAACCCAAAATGTCCAGGAGATCCAGGACACAATGAGAACACCAAAACTAAGGATAATAAGAATAGAAGAAGTCAAAGAATATCAACTAAGAGGCACAGTAAATATATTCAACAAAATTGTAGAAGAAAACTTTCATACCCTTAAGAATGAGATGACTATGAGCATAAAAGAAGCCTACAGAAATTCAAATAGAGTGGACTAGAAAAGAATTCTTCCTGACACATAATAGTCAAAATGCCAAGTGTTCAAAACAAAGAAAGAATACTAAAAGCAGTAAGGGGAAAAAGATCATGTAACATATAAAGGCAGACCAATCAGAATTATACCCGACTTCTCAACAGAGATGATGAAAGCTAGAAGATCCTGGACAGACATCATACAGACCCTAAGAGAACACAGGTGTCAACCCAGGATCCTATACCCAGCAAACTCTCAATCACCATAGATGGAAAGAACAAGATAATCCAGGATAAAACTAAATTTACACAATATCTGACCACAAATCAAAAACTACAAAGAATAATATGTGGAAAACCCAATACAAGGAAGGAAACTACATCATAGTAAAAACAAGAAAATAACTAAGCAAGAAAACCAAAACAAGAAAGACACACAAACACAATTCTACCTCTAAAATCAAAAATAGCAGGAAACAATAACCAGTATTCCATAATATCTGCTAATATAAATAAACTCAATACCCTAATAAAAAGATGTAGGCTATCAGACTGGATACATAAACATAATCCAGCATTTTGCTGCATACAGGAAACTCATCTCAGAGACAAAGACAGACACAATCTCAGAGTAAAAGGTTAGGGAAAAAAAAACTTCCAAGCAAACAGCCCCAAGAAAAAAAGTTAGAGTAGTCATTCTAATATTGAATAAAGTAGATTTTCAACCAAAAGTTGTCAAAAAAGATAAAGAAGGACACTTTTTGCTCATTAGAGGGAAAATTTATCATGAGGAACTATAAATGCTTAACATATATGCTCCAAATACAAGAGCACCAATATTCATGAAAGAAACCCTACTAAAGCTCAAAAATTACATTGCACCTCACATCATAATAGGGGGAGGTTTCAACACCCCCTCTCATCAATGGACAGATCATAGAAGCAGACTTAGGATTTTCTAAAATTTAATGAAAGTGAAAACACAACATACCAAAACCTATGGGATGCAATAAAAGCAGTACTAAGAGGAAAACTCACAGCTCTGAGTGCTTCCAAAAAGAAACTGGAGAGAACATACTCTAGCAACTTGACAGTACAGTTGAAAGCTGTATAAAATGAAGCAGATACACCCATGAGGAGTAGATGGCAAGAAATAAACTCAGTGCAGAAATTGACCAAATAGAAACAAAAAGAACCATTCAAACAATAAACAAAACCAAGAGCTGGTGCTTTGAGAAAATTAACAAGATTGATAAACCCTTACCCACACTAACTAGAGGGCAAAGAGAGAGTATCCAAATAAACAAAATCAGAAATGAAAGTGGAGACATAACTGAAACCGAGGAAATTAAAGAAATCATCAGATCCTTCTACAAAAGCCCATACTCAACAAAGCTGGAAAATCTGAAGGAAATATATGAATACCTTGACAGATACCTGATCATAAAGTTAAACCAGGACCTGGTAAACCATCTAAATAATCCCATAACACCTAAAGAAATAGAAGAAGTCATCAAAAGCCTCCCAACAAAAAAAAAAAAAAAAAAAAAAAAAAGCCATGATCGAGAAGGGTTCAGTACAGAATTCTATCAGACATTTATTGACAACCTAATACCAATACTCTCCAAACTATTCTACAAAATAGAGTCAGATGGAACACTACCTAACACATTTTTGGAGGCCACATTAACCTTCATTCCTAAACCACACTAAGACCCTACAAAAAAAGAGAATTTCAGACCAATCTCACTTGTGAA
Organism: Micromys minutus; assembly: GCF_963924665.1. Lineage (NCBI taxonomy): Eukaryota > Metazoa > Chordata > Mammalia > Rodentia > Muridae > Micromys > Micromys minutus. Next base: position 135,314,024 of record NC_137969.1, read on the forward strand.
CATTGATGCAAAAATACTCAACAAAATTCTTGCAAACTGAATCCAAGAGCACATCAAAAGGATCATCCACCATGATCAAGTAGGCTTCATCCCTGGGATGCAGGGATGTTTTAATATAAGGAAATCCACCAATGCAATCCACCATATAAACAAAGTCAAAAAAAAATCTTCATGGTCATCTCAATAGATGCTGAGAAAGCATTCCACAGAATTTAGCACTCCTTCATGTTAAAAGTCTTGGAAAGAACAGGAATCGAAGGCCCAAACCTAAACATAATTAATAAAAGAAATATACAGCAAACCAAGAGCCAACATCAAAATTAATGGTCAGAATCTTAATGTAATCCCACTAAAATCAGGGACTCGACAAGGCTGCCCACTCTCCCCCTACCTATTCAACATAATACAGGAAGTCCTGGCCAGAACAATTAGACAGCCAAAGGAAATCAAAGAGATACAAATCTGAAAGGAAGAAATAAAAATATCACTATTTGCAGATGACATGAAAGTATACATAAGTGACCCCAAATATTCTACCAGAGAACTACAGATGATAAACAAGTTCAGCAAAGTGGCTGGATATAAAATTAACTCAAACAAATCAGTAGCCTTCCTCTTCTCAAAAGACCAACATGTGGAGAAAGAAATTAGGGGAAAGGTACCCTTCACTATAGTCACAAACAACATTAAATACCTTGGTGTGACTCTAACTAGCAAGTAAAAGACCTGTATGACAAGAACTTTAAATCTCTGAAAAAGGAAATCGAGGAAGATCTCAGAAAATGGAAAGATTTCCCATGCTCATGGATTGGAAGGATCAACATTGTAAAAATGGCCATCTTACCAAAAGCTATCTACAGATTCAATGCAATCCCCATCAAAATTCCAACCCAGTTCTTCATAGAGTTGGAAAGTGCAACGTGCAATTTCATCTGGAATAAAAAAAAAAAAAAAAAAAAAAAAAAAAAAAAAAAAAAAAAAAAAAAAAAACCTAGAATACCAAAATCCATCTTCAACAACAAGAAAACATCCGTGGGAATCACCATTCCTGACTTCAAGCTATATTATAAGACAATTGAGTTAAAAGTCACATGTTACTGTTACAGAGATTGCAACAAGGATCAATGGAATAGAACAGAAGATCCAGAAATGAACCCTCACATATATGGTTACTTGATTTTTGACAAAGGTGTTGTAAACATTCAGTGAAGAAAGTACAGTCTCTTCAACAAATGGTGTTGGTTCAACTGGCACTCAGCATGCTGAAGAATGAAATTAGACCCATTCATATCTCCTTGCACAAAGCTCAAGCACAGGTGGATCAAAACTCACCACATTGAACTAGGTACACTGAAACTATTAGAAGAGCAAGTAGGGAAAACCTTATAACACATAGGTCCAGGGGAAATTTTCCTGAATAGAACATCAGTGGCTTGTGCTCTAAGGTCAAAGATAGAGAAATGGGATTTAATGAGATTGCAAAGTTTCTGTAAGGCTAAGGACACTGTCACGAAAACAAAACTACAGCCAAAGGACTGGGAAAAGATCTTTACCAACTCCACATCTGATAGAGGCCTAATATCCAAGGTATACAAAGAACTCAAGAAGTTAGACACCAGAGAATCAAATAATCCTATTAAAAAATGGGGAACAGAGCTGAACAAAATGTTCTCAATTGAGGAATATTGAATGGCTGAGAAGCATCTAAGTAAGTGCTAGACATCCTGAATCATCAGGAAAATGCAAATCAAAACAATGCTGAAATTCTACCTCACACCAGTCAGAATGACTAAGATCAAAAACTCAGAAGACAGCAGATGGTGGTGAGGATGCAGAGAAAGAGGAACACTTCTCCACTGCTGGTGGGATGTAAACTGATACAACCACTCTGGAAATCAGTCTGGCAGTTCCTCAGAAAAATGGACATAGTACTACCTGAAGACCCAGTTATTCCACTTCTGGGCATTTACCCCAGAGACGCTCCAACATACAACAAAGATACATGCACCACAATGTTCATAGCAGCTCCATTTATAATAGCCAGAAGCTGGAAAGAACCCAGATGTCCTTCAGTAGATGAATGGATACAAATATTGTGGTACATTTACACAATGGAGTACTACTCAGCTATCAGAAACAATGACTTTATGAAATACTTAAGAAAATGGATGCATCTAGAGAATATCATCCTGAGTGAGGTAACCCATTCACAAAAGAACATACATAATAAACAATCACTGATAATTGGATACTAACCCCAGAAAGCTCTGAACACCCCAGAAACAATTCATAGGCTATATGAAGATCAAGAAAAACAAAGGCCAAAAAAAAAAAAAAAAAAAAAGAATGAAAGCCTCAGTCCTTCTTAGGAAAAAATAAATGTATAGCACCCTCTCAGAGTGTGGTACACCTGGACCTTAAATCATTAATAACCCAAGAGCTAAGATAATAGCCTTGTGGCAATTTTTTGCTATTCCAGATCATTATGCTTAATCTATACTCAACAAGAAATCTGTTTCCATGTTACCTTCTTTTCTACATGTGCTTCATGCTTATGGTAACTAGTAGAATTTCAATGCATACTATCAAACCTCTAAAAGAATTAAGTACTGACAAAAATATTCATATAATTTTATGCCAAAATGCCTTTAAAAATTTATATATGTATCCCTCTTTTTAAAATATAAAGTGGTAAGAAACATAAGAAAATAAAAAATGGTGAAATCAACAACATCTAAGTGGATGGTAGAGAGGTGAGGGCACAAAGTGTTGTATAAGATTGAAATTATGTATTTTACAACCTCACACTGACAGTTGTTATGATACATGTCTTACATGAGTCATGGGTGATCGCAAATAAAACCATAAGCTTGTCATGAATGCATGAAAAATAAAGGCAAAGAAATCAAATATACCCCATCATGAAGAAAAACAGCACAAGAAGAAGAGAATTAAAAGGAAATGCAACCCTTGTACAAACAATGTGCTTTACAGATCATCAGCCTTCTAGGTTGCCTTCAATCTACATTAAAATTCAAATACTATTCATCTGAAGCTGGGTCTTGGTGGCTACAGGGAATCTGTTAATTTTCACTGAGCTTTGGATATTTAACCCTGATCAGTCCAAACTTCTTTCATCAAGCTCTAGACCTTTTTGTTTTCTCGCATTACCAAGAACACATATCAATATGTCTGTTTCTCAAATTATATGTCATCTGAGACTTTGGGGCTGAATACTCAATGGGATTCCTAATGATATTACAAGGCAATAATAACAATAATCAACAAGGTTGACCACAAAGCCTGCAAAACTTCCCACCTTTCCATAACATACTTTTCTTACACCTGAATTTATCACCAGCATCCTGTGTTGACATCACTAACATAAAATCTCATCTTAGTACTTGCTGTTTTTATATTCCTAGATTCTACACATTTCTGGAGATCTCAGTAACATTATAATTACCAAACTGAATATCTGCCTACCAAAAATAGATAAGTTATGAAAGATTTTGAATATTGTCCTTCAAGGCATCTGGCTTGTAGTTCATTCCTACTATGTTCATACAGAGTTTTGGTTGGTTTACAAGTACCTAAATACAAAGACTCTTCTTTTTATTTTTGAACAAAGATCGACTTTTATTCTTACTATGGATGAACCTCTAATTTTATGTGTCCTGTAACACCTTTAAAATAAAACACTGACAGACAAGATATAGACTCTGCTTCCAAATTTATGTTTTATAAATCACTAAAGGAGAATTATCTTTTCCTAAGTAAGTATATTTGTTAAAATACATTTATTTTCTAATTATTTTATTGAACAACTTTGCTAAAAACAAAGATAAATGTACAGATTTTAAAAGCATTCTTGCATAAAAGTAAATGAATACATTTTTGTCAGTACTTGATTTTTTTAAAGGTTTGATACTGTGCATTAAAATCTTATTAGTTACAATGAGCATAAAGTACATGTAAAACAGGATGTAACCTGGAAATAATCAAAGTTTTCTTGGTGTGTAAGGATTGAGCATAGTGTTTTTTTTCTTGAACTTCATACAGTCTGTGAGTTGTTTCTGGGGTGTTTAGAGCTTTCTGGGGTTAGTATCCAATTATCAGTGACTGCATATTGTGTCTGTTCTTTTGTGACTGGGTTAGCTCACTCAGGATGATATTCTCTAGATGCATCCATTTTCTTAAGAATTTCATAAAGTTATTGTTTCTGAAAGCTGAGTAGTACCCCATTGTGTAAATATACCACAATTTTTGTATCCATTTATCTACTGAAGGACATCTGGGTTCTTTACAGCTTCTGGATATTGTAAATAGGGCTGTGTTCAAGTTATCAGTATCTACATGTCAGAGAGCAAGTAGGCCAGGGAAAAAGGTAGACTAGCTTTCGATTTTCACTTTCCATTTTCTTCTCCAAATACAATTCCCCAGACTGTGTTCAGCTCTCCAGCGGACATCCTGACATGGGCTCTACACTTCCTCTCTCTCTCTCTCTCTCTCTTTCTCTCTCTCTCTCTCTCTCTCTCTCTCTCTCTCTCTCTCTCTCTCTCCTCTCTCTCTCTCTCTCTCTCTCTCTCTCTCTCTCTCTCTCTCTCTCTCGCTTCATTTCCACAGAACTCAGGTATAATAATATACCCTGCTTTTTTTTCTCCTGTGTACATTTTCCAGTCACACACACACATGCATACTTCTAACCTACCCTTATTTATAAGTGCCAGTTCTTAGAAGCATATTCTACACAGAAACCCAAGTAACCACTCCTGGCAGGATCAGGGACAAACTATCTAACAAGCAACCCACACCTACTGCACTCTCCTAAGAAACAAGAAGAGAAGGAAAAGCAAGGACTTAAATACCCAACCAAACAATAGAAGACAGATATCAGCACCTAGAAGCATAGTCATACTCAAACCAAATGCCTAGAATCCAATTTAAAAACATTAATAAGAACAAGAAAAAGATGTATCTACTATATTCCAGTGATCCTAATATAGGAAATCATAAGAAATGCAACATAGCCTAACAAAAGACAAAAACTTCAAAATACCTGTAATGAATATGCTAGAGGCCCTTAAAGAGAAAACTGAATGAACTAATGAAATTTATTAAAATAGAAACAGTGAAATGAAACAAGCAAAAATAATTAAGAAAGAATTAAAAAATACAATTTGTAAAAAAAAAAAAAAAAAAAAAAAAAAAAAAAAAAAACCAAAGTAAGAAGGAAATTAAAAGTTAAAATGTAGGAACTTGTAAAATGAACCTCATTTCTGTGGGTGAAGGCAAATTTCACCAACAGAATCTAAGAGATAGAAGAGAGACTGTCAGATATCAAAAGCAAGATGGTCAGAATCGATAACCTCTTCAAAGGCAACGCTACACCTCAAATATGGCAGATCTATGAAACCTGGAAACAAAGAAAAGACCAAATCTATGAATAATAGCAACAGAGAACAGAAAAGAAACCCAGGTAAACCCAGGTAAGGCTTAGAAAATATTTTCAACAAAGTCATAGATGAAAATTTTCTAATCTAATGGAGGAGGTACCTACCAATCTATTAAAAACATGAACAATACTAAGTGGAATGGACCAGAAAAAAACCTTTTCAATAGACCAAACAAAATGCTAAACACACTTCTGGTCTCCATTTGTGCCCTGAGCTGGGGCTGTCCCATGGCCCTTTGGACCCAGAACGTTCCCTCAGAGAGCTGGTCTCACATTAGCAAGCTTATGCCTAAGCCCAGAGTTGAGCCCCTACTTACTCTACACCGACTGACCAAAGAGAGACCCTCCAGGAGCACACGTGCCACAGAAACTATGGGGCAGCCAGGGATTAGACCCTTCAACTCTCTGTGCCAAGAGCTAAGGCTGTCCCACAGCCTTTCAGACACAAAACCTGCCTGGAGAAAGCGGATCTCTGAGAAGTACTCTCACTCCTAAGATCACAGGTTCATGGGTCTACAGGAAGAACAAGCTCCAGTCAGAGGCAGCAGGTACAAGTAACATCAGAGATAACAAGATGGTAAGAGGCAGGCACAAGAATCTATGCAACAGAAACCAAGACAACCAACCAGTCACCATTAGAACCCAGTTCTCCCACAAGAGCAACCACTAGATATCACAGCAGACCAGAAAAGCAAGATCTGGATTTAAAATCACATCTCATGATGATGATAGTGGACTTTCAGAAGGGCATAAATAACTCTTTTAAAGAAATACAGGAGAATACAGGTATAAAAGTAGAAGCCTAAAGAGGAAATATAAAAATCCCAGAAAGAATTATAGAAAAACACAACCGAACAGGTGAAGGAATTGAACAAAATCATCCAGGATCTGAAAACAGAAATAGAAATAATAAAGAAAAAAACAAAGAAATACAACCCTGGAGATAGAAAACCTGGGAAAGAGATTAGGAGTCAAAGATGCAAAAATCACAAACAGAATAAAAGTCATTGAAGAAAGAATCTCAAGGGCAGAATATACCCATAGGAAACATTGACACAGGAGTCAAAGAAAATGCAAAAAGCTCCTACCCCAAATCATCTGGGAAATCCAGGATACAAAGATAAAACAAAACCAAAGAATAATAGGTATAAAAGAAAGTAAAGATTCCCAACTCAAAAGGCTAGGAAATATCTGCAACAACATTATAAAAGAAAACTTCTCTAACCTAAAGAAGAAGATGACAATGAACAGACAAGAAAGAAGCCCATAGAACTCCAAATAGATTGGACCAGAAAAGCTTCTGTAAAGCAAAGGACTTTGTCAATAGAGAAAAAATGGCAACCAACAGATTGGAAAAAATCCCCGGTAGAGGGTTAATATCAAATATCTACAAAGAACTCAAAAAGTTAAACTGTAGAAAATAAAATAATCATAATCTTAAGAATGGGATGCAGAGCTGAACAAAGAATTCTCAACTGAGGAATACCGAATAGCTGAGAAGCACCTAAAGAAAAGTTTCACATTGTTCATCAACACGAAAATGAAAATCAAAACAACCATGAGATTTCACCTCACACCAGTCAGAATGGCTAAGATCAAAACTTGGGTAACAGCAGATACTGGTGAGGATATGGAGAAAGAAGAACACTCCTCTATTTTTCATGGGATTGTAAGCTGGTACAACCACTCTGGAAATCAGTCTGGTGGTTCCTCAGAAAATTAAAGATAAAACTACTTGAGAACTCAGCTATATCACTCCTTGGAATATACCTAAAAGATGCTCCAACATAAAACAAGGACACATGTTCTGCCATGTCCATAGCAACCTTATTTATACTAGCCAGAACCTGGAAAGAACCCAGATGTCCTTCTACAGAGGAATAGATACAGAAAATATGGTACATTTACACAATGGAGTACTAGTCAGCTATTAAAAACAATGACTACATGAACATTTTAGGCAAATGAGTGTAACCAGAAATTATCATCCTGAGTGAAGAAACCCAGTAAATAGTATGTGCTCACTGATCATGAGATATTAGCCCAAAAATCTGGCATACCCAAGAATCAATTAACAGACCACATGAAGCACAAAAAGAAGAAAGACCAAAATGTGGATACCTCAGTCCTTCTCAGAATGGAGAACAAAATATTCACAGGACAAAATACAGGGACAAAGATCAGAGCAGGGACTGAAGAAAAGGTCTTGCAGAGACTGCCTTTCCTGTTGATCCAGAACATATGCAGTCACCTAACCAGTCACTATTGCTGATGCCACGAAGTACTTGCTGACAGGAGCCTGATATGGATGCCTCCTGCGAGACTTTTCCAGAGGCATACTGATACAAATGAGTATGCTATCATCTAACAATTGGAATGAGCATGTGGACTCCCTTGAAGGAGGTAGAGAAAGGACTGAAGGAGCTGAAGGTGTTTGCAACTCCATAGGAAGAACAATGTTATAAACCTACCAAACCCACCCATCCTCCCAGGTACTAAAACACTATCAAATGAGTACACATGAAGGAACCCATGGCTTGAGCAGCATATGTAGCAGCATTGTCTGGCATCAATGAGAAAAGAAACTTTTGGTCCTGTGAAGGCTCTTTCCTCAGTGAAGGGGAATGCCATTGTGATGAGGTGGGATTGGGAGCATCCTCCTGGAAGCAAGAGGAGTGGAAGAAGAAATAGGAGAGGGGAAAAAGAAATAATATTCGAAATATAAAAACATAAAATAGCCAATAAAATTTTTAACAAGGATATTCAGGGAAAAGAAAATTAGTAAACACAGAAAAATGAAAGAATACAATACATCATGATGAAAGTCCAATTAATATTAAAGACAAAGCTGTTAGAATAACATCTGTCTTCTCCATGGAATTTCTAAAGGCCAGAAGGGACTGAAACAATGTTCTACAGACTCCAAAAGACTACAGATAAAAGCCTAGACTACTATATCTAGCAAAACTTTCAATTGCAATAGCTGGCTTCCTTCCAGCTTCTGGCTATTATAAATAGAGCCACTATGAACATTGTGGTGCATATATCTTTGTTGTGTATTAAAGTGTCTCTAGGGTATATGCCCAGAAGTGGAATAGCTGGGTCTTCAGGTAGTACTATATCCAATTTTCTGAGGTATCGCCAGACTGATTTCCAGAGTGGTTGTATTAGCTTGCAACCTCTCCAACAGTAGAGAAGTGTTCCTCTTTCTCCACAGCCTCGCCAGCATCTGCTGTCATCTGAGTTTTGGATCTTGGCCAATCTGACTGGTGTGAGGTGGAATCTCAGGGTTGTTTTGATTTGCATTTCCCTGATGGCTAAGGATGTTGAGCACTTCCTCAGATGTTTCTCGGCCATTCGGTGTTCCTCAACTGAAAACGTTTTGTTTAGCTCTGTACCCCATTTTTTAATAGGGTTATTTGATTCTCTGGTGTCTAGCTTTTTGAGTTCCTTTAAAAAGGCAGAATATTAGCAGGAGATTTAAAAAAGAAAGAAAGAAAGAAAGAGAGAGAGAGAAGGAGGGAGGGAGGGAGGGAGGGAGGGAGGGAGGAAGGAAGGAAGGAAGGAAAGGAAGGAAGGAAGGAAGAAAGAAAGAAAGAAAGAAAGAAAGAAAGAAAGAAAGAAAGAAAGAAAGAAAGAAAGAAAGAAAGAATTGTTTTGTACAATTGACAATTTCTTTTCCCTTACAGAAGCTTTGCAACTTCATGAGGTCCCATTTATCGATTTTTGATCTTAGAGCATAAGCCATTGGTGTTCTGTTTAGGATTTTTTTCCCTGTGCCTATGTGTTTTAAGTTCTTCCCCCACTTTCTCTTCTAATAGTCTCAGTGTACCTGATTTTATGTGGAGGTCTTTGATCCACTTGCACTTGAGCTTTGTACAAGGAGATAAAGGATCAATTTGCATTCTTCCACATGCTGACTGCCAGTTTAACCAGCACCATTTATTGAAGAGACTGTCCTTTTTCCAGTGAATGTTTTTAGCTCCTTTGTCAAAGATCAAGTGACCATAGGTTTGTGGATCCATTTCTGGGTCTTCAATTCTATTCCATTGATCTATTTGCCTGTCTCTGTACCAATACCATGCAGGTTTTTTGTTTGTTTACTTGGTTGGTTGGTTAGTTTTTTGTTTTGTTTTGTTTTGTTTTGTTTTTAAAGATTGATCTGTAATACAGCTTGAGGTAAGGAATGGTGATTTTTTCCAGGAATTTCTTTTATTGTTGATAATAGTTCTTGATACCCTGGGTTGTTGTTGTTGTTTTTATTCCAAATAATGTTGCAAATTTTTATAACTCTATAAAAAATTGAGCTAGAATTTTCATAGCAATTGCAATGGCAACCTACAAACTAGGAAAAACATCTTTACCAATCCTAAATCTGATAAAGAACTAATGTCCAATATACACAAAGAACTCAAGAAGTTAGACTCCAGAGAATCAAATAATCCTATTAAAAATGAGATACAGAGCTAAACAAAGAATTCTCAGCTGAGGAAGACCTAATGGTTGAGAAGCACTTAAAAAAATATTTAACATCCTTAGTCTTCAGGGAAATGCAAATCAAAACAGTTCTGAGATTTCACTTCACACCAGTCAGAATGGCTAAGATAGAGAACTCAGGTGGCAACAGTTGCTGGTCAGGATGTGAAGAAAGAGGAACACTGCTCCATTGTTGGTAAGATTGTAAGCTGTAAAACCACTCTGGAAATCATCCTGGCAGTTCCTAAGAAAATTAGATATAGCACTAACTGAGGAAACATCTATACCACTCCTTGGAATATACCCAAAATATACTCCAACATATAACAAGGATGCATATTCCACCATGTTCATAACAGCCTTATTTATGATAGTCAGGAGCTGGAAAGAACGCAGATGTCCTTCAGTAGATGAATGGATACAGAAACTGTGGTACATTTACACAATGGAGTACTACGCAGCAGTCATTAGAAACAATGACGTTATGAAATTCTTAGGCAAATAGATGGAACTAGAAAACATTTTTTGAGTGAAAATTTGTATGTATTAACAAGCTAAATTGTATTACTTATACTAAATAAACTACTTTTTGTCATCTTACCTTTAGGACATAGGGCTCTCAGAAAACCAGTTTCATTAGAAACATAATTTTTATAATGAAACTCCTAACATTTACAATATTTTTATGATATCAGTCCAATAATAGACATTAGACAGAAATATTATTGTAGGTAAAAAAATTGCTAATGCACTAATAAAAATAAAATTACCAACTAGAATTCCATACTTAGCTAGACATATATGTATTTATTTAATTGGGCAGAGAAACATAATTTTAGTTTTCTATAAAGGAAAATGTTTTATGAGGTCACAGTTATCTATATATCAAAGATTTATTTTTTTTTGCACACAAGAAAATAATAAAATATATAAAGTTCAAATAAAAAGTAAAAATCACTCGGGAGTTCATAATAGGAAATTTTAGTAGTGCATAAATTTCTCAGGAATTATTATGAAATGGTATGGAAACATTTGTTTATATATATATATGAATTATAAGTCTTTAGCCTCTATACAAGCCAATATTCTCTTATCTTAATCCTGTTATTAAATGTTTTAGACAAATATACTAGAGTGAGGTAATATGAATTTTTACTACCAAGCTTTCTTTTTAAATAAACATTAAAAATGAAACAAATTAGTGAAATATTTATTATTAAGTTTCCTGTTTGTGATGTGGGAAGTTTGATAATTCAACACTTGTATTTCTTTGAAGGCTGGATATTATAGAATTTCACAATACTACATAAATGGTTTTCCATCTCTAGCTCAGATCCTAACCTGTTCACTCTAAATGTCTGCAGAAAATTGCACATGCCTGTATGCAATATTAATATTTCATGCTTCCCAGTTTTGTTACACAGAAAATAGCCAATGAACAGAAAATAAATGAAAAGATATTTTGGAAACATATTACTCACATTTATCATGATTAAATATGTTTTATCGGTGTCTGAAATCCCTGAGGTTCGCTTACTACTTTATTTAATATTAGTAAAGGTAATAAAGAAAAGTGATATTTGGGTCAGCTCACGGCTATTTTCTATTCCAATCTGCAAAGTCCTTTCACTGAAAGGAATATATGTAGGGCCCTTGGCCATTCCTAGGCATTCAACAGATGGTACATATTACTAGATGGGCTGCCTCTCCATAAGCATGTGTTCACCTGAGTGACTTAGAACGGTTAACAGAAAACATTGGTCAATGGCAAACCTGAGATAATTGTCAAAGATGTCTAAACTTAAGATTCACCTGATACTCTATCTCTTGAAGTAAAATCTTACACTAGTTATTTCACAGATTTCTGGTACAGGAGTTATGATGGGTTTTTCAGAGGTTGTTCTAGTGATCCGGATGAGCTTTGCTTCCAGATATACCAGCTGTGACTCCTCTGCCTGGGTGTTTCAACAGAAGACAGGCAAAGGGACACTCTTTACACACACCATTACTTCATCCTCCATAAACAGCTTTGGTCATGGAAAACATTATGGAGGGATTTGTATTAAATCCTATCTGCATCCTAAATGTTGTTCCTCTCTAAGGGCAATATCACTTTTCTCTCATTTTTCAAAAACATTCTGAGATGTATGTGCTTTCATTTCTTTCTTAATTTTATATCCGAATCTAAATTCCTGTTTCTTTTTTCACATTTTTTCTCCTTTTTCTTTTTTGTTCCATTTATTCATTCATTCATTTTACATCCCTCACACAGCCCCTATTCCCCATTTTGTTTCTCGTCTGAGAAGGGGAAGGCTCACTTGTTCTCATGGTTTCTAACTGATTGATTTCAGTCTTGAGTTTGGTTATTTCCTGATGTCTTCTCATGAGTGTGTTTTATTATTTTTGGTCTAGAGTTTTCGGGTATGCTGTGAAGTCAGAAGTATGAGATCTCAATAATTTCTTTATGACTCTCGTCTGAATTTTCCTCTTAGGACTGCTTTCCTTGTGTCCCATAAGTTTGAATTTCTTATGCCTTCATTTTCATTTAATTCTAGTAACTTCATAATTTGTTTATTTCCTCTTTGATCCAGTGGTCTCTGTAGAGAATTGTTCAGTTTCCTCTGTGTAGACAATTGTTCAGATGGTAGGCACTCCATTGTTTCTGTTGCAGATAAAAATAATCTTTAATTTTCTGTGATCTGATAGGATGCAAGGGTTTATTTCTTCTTATATCTTTTGAGATTTGGTTTGTAACCAAGTATAAGGTCAATTTTTGAGAAGGTTCTATGAAATGCTGAAAAAAAATTATAGGCTTGTGTTTGAGTAAAATGTTCTGTAGATAACTGTTGAGTCTACTTGATTCACATTATTACTCTGTTTTGATAATATGTCTATTAGTGACAGTGGGATGTTGAAGTCTCCCCCTATTAATGTGTGGGGTTTGGTGTATGATTTAAGCTTTAGCAATGTTTCTTTAATGAATGTTTTTTCATTTAGATCATAGATGTTCAGAATTAAGATATTATCTTTTTGATTTTTCCTTTGATGCATACAAAGTGTTCTTTTTCATCTCTTTTGATTACTTTTGGTTGAAAGTCTATTTTATTCAATATCAGAATGGTTATTCTAGCTTATTTCTTGGAAAACTTTTTCTAGCCCCTTACTCTGAGGTAATCTCTATCATTTTGCATAGGTGTGTATCTTGTATGCAGCAGAATAATGAATCCTCTTTTCAAATCCATTCTTTTACCCTCTGTCTTTTTATTAGGGAATTGAGTCCATATTGACAGATATTATTGACCAATGGTTCTTGTTATTTTAATGTTGGTGGTGGTGGTGGTGGTAAGGGTGGTGGAGTGTGTGTGTATGTGAGTCTTCATTTGGTTTTACTGGTGTGAAGATATTTATTTTCTGTGGTTTTAGGGGTGTAGTTACCCTTATTGTGTTGGAGTTTTCCTTCTCATATCCTCTGTAGAGTTGTATTAGTAGAGAGTTATGGTTTAAATTCGATTTTGTCATGAAATACCTTGTATAACATCTATGGTGTTTAAAAGTTTTGCTGGGCGTAGTAGTCTGGGCTGACGTATATGGTTTTTTAGGGTCTTCATGACATCCACCCAGGCTTGTCTAACTTTTTCAGTCTCTGTTGAAACATAAGGTATAATTCTGATAAGTCTGCCTTTATAAGTTACTTGGTCTTTCCCCCTGCAGCTTTTAATGCTCTTTCTTTGTTCACTACATTTAGTATTTTGATTGCTAAATGGTGGGAGCATTTTCTTTTTTTCCTTTTTTTTTTTTTTTTTTTTTTTTTTTTTGGTCTAAAGTATTTTGTTTTCTGTATGCTTATTTGTTTATAACTATCAATTTTCTTAGGTTAGGAAAATTTTCTTCTGTGAATTTGTTGAAGATATTTTCTGGGACTTTCAGCTGGAGATATTCTCCTTCTATACCTATTATTCTTAGGTTTGTTTTTTCAAAATGCCCAGATTTTGTAGATATTTTGTTGTGTTAGGAACTTTTTAGATTTTTCATTTTCTTTGATTGATGTGTTGATTTCTTCTATCAAATCATTTCTTCTATCACTAGATTTTCTCTTCCATCATTTATTCTGTTGCTGATGCTTGCCTCTGTAGCTCCTGTTCTTTATCCTAGGTTTTCCATCTACAAAATTGTGTCTGTTTGTGTGTGTTATTGCTTCTATTTCCATTTTCAAGCCTTGAATAGTTTTATTCATATCCTTCACTAATTTGATATCATTTCCCCAAATTTCTCTATACTTACTCATTTACTCCTTGAGAGTCCATCTTCTTGTATTTCTTTAAGAGGTTAATTTATTTTATTTTTAAAAGACACTATCATCTTCATAAGATTAGATTTAAGGATTTTTTTCTTGAACGATATGTGTGTTGGGATATCCAGGGCATGCTGTAGTGGAATAGCTGGGTTCTGGTGATACCATAGCAGGCTGTCTTTTGTTGATTGTATTTTTGTGCTGGCATTTGGCCATCTGTTTGTCCCTGTATTGGCAGACCTAGTGGTCTCTGATGGCAGCAAGTCCCTGGGACTGCAGGCAGAGCTGTGGCTGAAGGGGTGAATACAGATCCATCTGGAATTGCAGGCAGAGGTGTAAACAGCAACATAGAGAAGATACAATTCAGAGGAGACAAGGCAGAACTTAATAGTAGTGGCTGGGCTTGCCTGGCAGGGGGTTAGATTGTGGGGATCTCATCTGGTCACAGCAGGTGGCCAGAGGCATCAAGGGATGCAGACAGAGCTGTGAAAATCCGGAATTTATTTGTCACTCTGAAGGCTCCCATATGCAAAAAATGTAAATTATAGAATTTAGTGGAAATATCAAAAGGTAATCAGAGTTCCTATTGAAGTGGTAGTTCAAACTCACCCTTGAGACTCAGTCTTTTGTACACCTCCATGATAATCTTCCTAATCAGCTTTAATTACTGAAATCAATGCTAATTCATTTGTTTTCATTTTACTATTTTGTATGACATACATACTCTTTTCCTCCCTCCCTCCCTCCCTTTCTCCCTTCCATCATTCTCTATCTATCTAGAAATAGCATGAAGGACAAATGCACATATACTTTGGTTGCTAAGCAATCCCAGACAGAAATTTAAATTGTTAACTTCATTAGCCTTAAACTCTTTGATATTTGACATTTATTGTATATAATCATGTATACTTTTCAAGGATATTGAATGAGTTAAATATGCTATTTTATGAAAGGAAGACTTGGTGTAATTTATGGCACATAAATACTTTCTAGCAATTGGCTTAGATTCTACTCTGTTGTGCTCTTTCTCTACCACATGGATCCTACACCTCCCTCTCCCAACTGTTTCTCTTTTAGTCTGAAACCTTAGCTACTGGTCCCTGCCAGGACCCACAGGCCCACTACTCTGGAACTGCTTGATCTGGCTGCTTCTTTTCCAGCTGAGAACTTAGCTCACATTCCCCACAGCCTGGTAAAATCATAACTCAATAATCAATGATTTATCAGTCATATTTATATGTTAAATTCTCAATCCACAATGCATCTAAATAATTAATTCACTGCCAATTAATAAAGATATAAACTGGCCACCTAGGCAAGAGAAATTGACCGATAGAAACCCTTAAAATAATCATATCTACCTAAGGCTACTCAGAGCCATGTGGATTGATATGGTTCTTCTTCATCTTCCATTTTGTTTCTCCTCTCCTTCATCCTCTCTCCCACCTTACAAAAACTTTGTCCTCAACCCACTCTCTAATGTCCAATCATGTATCGCCTTGACCTAACTAGTAACAGCCCTCAACTGCATATAGACATCAACCTATACTATTCTAAAATATAATTTTAATATTTTGTTCCTTCAGAAAAAATACAATATTTTATATATCTCATACACCTTTGAAATTACAATATGATTTTATAGTTCTGTGCACATGTTTACTGTGATGTATGTGTATCTCTGTGGTGAATGTGCAGGTACATGCATGATATACATGTCTGTATATGCACATGTAGAGGCCAAAGGAATTCAATTGCTCTCTCCTCTACTTTTTAAGGCAGCCTTCTGACTTAACAGGAAGCTTTCCTATTTACCTTGGGTAGCTGGCCCAATGAGCTCCTAATCCTGCCAATCTCTTCTCCCATAGACTGTGGTTTCAGGCAAGTACATCTGTGCCAAACTTTTATATTGATGCTTGGGATTTGAACTCAGGTTCTCCAGTTCTCACATCAAGGCATCTTAACCACAGAACCCTCTGCCTAGTCCTATATATTTTTTTAGAATTGCTTAAATCAAACCAAATGCCCACAAGCACAAGAAGCAAAGAGACAGTGAGAATCTTTCCTTAGAGCCTTCAAAGGAGGCAGGGTCCCTTCTGGATTTTGATATCAGACTTCTTACATTCACAGCTACCTAACAAAAATTTTCTATTATTTTAAGCTACCAACATTAGGAAAATTTGCTATGTTGGTCTCAAAAAGTGAGTACATTACTGAGAAATCATATTTTCCTCAAAGTATTATAGTGGAAGCAGTGCCAACCTTAGCATCTTAAGTCCAGAGTATGTTGAGGTTTTTATTTTCCTTTATTGTTTATTTGTTTTTTTGTTATTTTGATTTGTAGCATTAGGTGAATTAAGTACTTAGCTTATATTCAATTTGTGAAAATAATATACTAATGCATAATTTAAATTTTTAAATTTTTATTGCATCAATTAAAATAAGGATTCCATTTTATCTTAAAAATAATGATATTTATTCAGCATTAACACTGCTACTAAGTGGTAACTTTGGACAGGGCCCTGTTGCTGACCAATGGTGTCATGATTTCTGCTACAACAGACTTGCTAGAGTTTGTTTACATTTTGATTCCTTAGACAAATTTAAGATTTGAATGATACAAATAAAAGTCAAATTTGTGTTTTCCTATAAACAACCTATAAAACACATTGTTGATTTTCATAGCTATAAACAAAATGCCTGATACTGAGCATTGTGGAGTTCTCAGGACAATGCTCAAAATTGTGTGAAAACTTCACATGATAAACAGTGTTTGTATTACTAAGGATTCAGTTTTAGAAAGAAAGATTTAAGAACTTAAATGTATAATGTTAATAAGTAAGCATAGCAAGAAATCAACAATTTACAGCACATGTTCTAAACCCAAGCCTGGGTCTGCATTCTCTCTTTCCTCTTCATTTTCTTTAACTTAGATTTATCCTATGCCCTTAAATGTCAGGGTTTTGTTTTGTCTTTGTTATGGTTTGTTTTGTTTTGCTTTCCCTTACCTTAGTCCTTGGAAGGCTCTTTTGTAATCCCTACACTGGCATTGATCTTTTTATGTAAATATGCAAAATACAGTCCTTAACAAAACTGTGTTTTTATTCTGATTCCCCGCCATCCTTACATTTTATGCTTTCAGCCTAATTCTAACTTTAGGGAAAAATAATTTAAACATGATAACAAAATATCCTCCTTTTCTTGCTTTTCTCCAACCACTTCCATGTACTTCTCTTTTCTTAACCATACATTATGGCCATTTTTCTAAAAATAAAATAAATAAAATAAATGTAGTGAATTGAAATTCTCAGATTCTTCTAAAGTTAAGTTAAATGCGCCTCCGTAGTCCACATTTTGCTACCTAAGCTCAGGGAGAAATCTAGAGTTCTTCCCACTGTGGTGGTTCAACCAATTCCATGGTGCAAAGGTAAAGAATATATGGGAGTTTTTTGTTTTGGTTTTTGTTTTGTTTTGTTTTTTGAGATATGTGAACCATCCCACTAAGCCAGGAACTGAAGCTCTTAGGAAAGGCAGGAGCAAATGACATCATGGTTGTGACCCTTAGTCAGACACCAAGCCATTCTTTCAAGTCTTGTAGCTGACATATGAAATAAGGTTAGCCAAGGTCGTCTACATTTTGAAATTATGACATTATACTGAATAAATTGTGGGTGGGAAAACAGCTTTTCTAATAATGGTAACATATAATCTATATTAGATTATAGCTAGTTTTAAGAAACATTATATTATTTTTCTCTTACAAAAGTGTTAATGAATAATACCCATGTTTAAAGAGTCCACAGGAAGTGAGAATACAGATGGAAAAGTTAAAAGTAACAGGGTAATGTGTGCTGCGTGCATTTAATATAGATCTTATTTTTCTAGCTGTTATGATGAAGGTAAAATTGGCTATGATTTCTTGCCTCATTCTAAATAAATGTTCACTTATATATTTATTTTATGTACATGATATGTATTTATTTTCTTAATGAGGCAACAAAGATTTTATAAGCTTCAGCATCTATAAAACTGGTGCTCTCTTGCCTTGTTCAATTTAAGTATTAGGTGATAGCCCACAAAACATTAAAATGTGTATATTTGAATACATATTAATGTATTACATAAATAGATGAAAACGTTAAAGAGCCCAATATCTAAATATAAACCTGGCAGTCTGAGAGCCTTACTGCACACATAACGACAAGCCTCTGCCTCACAACATCCATCCATGGATTCATGGAAAACACTTTGCAGGTGTGGGCTGAGTTACTACTCAGCCTTCAAAGCAATGCATATTAAACATACCACCGTGTTAAACTTCATAAGGCAGTTGCTATGGGGCAAGTGAATAAAAAGAAAAAGAAATAAGGAAGTGTGATAACTTTCCAATTTTGCTATGTCTGAGACTTTAATTTTGATAAGGCCTCTGTTGTATCTGAATTGTTACTTTCAAAAACATCCCTAAGGAAAGTCACCCATTATAAGTCAGTGCAAGAGAAAACCCTATGACAAAAATAACTAGACTGAAAAACAGTCCTCCACATTAGCAAGTCAAATATCATTTTAGTAATAAATCGTGGAAGGTAAAGAATGATGCTGAAGGGGAAAAGGGGGAAAATAGAAGGGTGAATGTGTGTATTTTCCCCTTTGTAAAAACACATCGTATCTTGGAATTACAACATTAGGATTCATAAAGTCGCCCATGAAGATATTCTTCAACATAATGCAAATTTTCCTTTCTAAAATGTAAATTAACTTTTCTTGTTTTTGTGTGTTTACAGATATTTATGACTTTCAAAGGATCAAATATCTATAGAAAATATTAAGAGCATGACATTAAGTCAGGTGTGTTAGAAGACATAAGACTTTCTCGTAGAAGAATAAGACTTTCTCATAGAAAGCTCATGAAACTAGGGAAAGGGCAAACACTTTTTCAATGTTTAAGAGAAGAAAATGACCTAAGGATGAGCTAAGTTAATTCATCACATACAGCACAAAAAAAAAAAAAAATGCAGTCAAAAACTATAAGCATGATAATAGAGAGCTATGCAGACCTAAAGACAAGCACATACATTTATAAAATATAAAATAAATTAGAAAAGTTTAAAATAATTTGAATTATAAAATGATTCTCAACACTTAATTATAAGTGTTAAATGCTAAGATAAGTAAACTATTAGTATTGGAATAAAAAAATCGAATACTGAAAAATATTGTAAAAACTTCATGTAGAAATAATAATAATGTTTTTGGAAATTATAGTGAAAAATGACTTTCCAGTTTAAATGTTATATATGATCCATATGTGCTTGCATCTTTATTTTTCTGAGTTTCAAACATACATACCTAATAATGTTTTTATATATACATGTGTGTGTGTATGTATACTGTGTGTTAGTATGTATGTGTGCAGTGTGTGCATGAGCACACAAGGATAGGTATGGCTTGAATTAGATGATACAGGAACAGAAACAGTGAAGACATGTATGTTCTTTTGATGCTAAGTCAAGCTTATTAAATATGGTGATGGTCACGTATAGGTTGGTGGTTTAAGTAAATGTTGTCAACTTTTGCATCATGTGCCAATTTACAGAGAACTCATTGAGAAAAAAGAAATTTACACAGTCAGATGTGGTTTTATAAGCTTGATCTCCTAGTGATGTCTGAAAGTAGATTAATAGAGTATGAAAGTTATTATTAGGTGAATGAGAGCTGACAATTAATGTGTTTCACTTATTTCTTTTTAATTTTGAAGTCAAAGAATAAAGACCATTAGGGCCACAAGACAAGAGTCTCTTTTAAATAACTGGACATACAAGGCAAAAGGTATCCTGTGTTTCTTCAGCCACAGTTGCATCTCTGGATTGTAAGCTGTAAACTTAAGTTTCTTTGCATGTCCTTGAGTCTCTGCTCCAAATTTTGTCTCTGTATTTTCTCCTATGGATAAAGGGCCATCCAGAGATGGTGGAGATCCATCCTATATACAGTCACCAAACACAGACACAATTGCAGATGCTAAAAAATGCTTGAGGACAGGAACCTGATTTAGCTGTCTCTTGAGGCGCTGTGCCAGAGCCTAAGAAATACAGAGTCAGATGATTTCAAACAACCACTGGACTGAGAATGGAGTCCTTAACGGAGGACTTAGAAAAAGGACTGAAGGAGCTAAAGGAGTTTGCAACCCCACAGGAAGAACAATAATCAAGCAGATCCCCACCCCCGAGCTTCCAGAGACTAAACTACCTACCAAAGAATACACATGGAGCAACCCATGGTTCCAGCAACATGTGTAACAGAGGAAGGCCTTATCAGGCATCACTGAGAGGAGAGGTCCTTGGCTCTGTAAAGGCTCTATACTCCAAGGTAAGGGAATGCTAGGGCAGGAGATGGGAGGGAGTGGGTGGGTAGGAGAATAATCTCATAGAGGCATGGTACAGGGGTGGGATATAGGGATTCCAGAGGGGAAACCAGGAAAGGGATAACATTTGAAATGTAAGTAAAGAAAATATGCAATTAAATAATAAGGGGAGAAAGAAAAAAAAAGGAAGAACAAAATTATTCACAGCAGGAAATATAGGGAGCAGGAACTGAAGAAAAAATCATCCAGAGACTGCCTCACCTTGGAATCCATTACATATGCAGCCACTGTTGCTGATGCCAAGAAGTGCTTGCTGACAGGAGCCTGTTGTGGATGTCTGCTTGGAGGCTCTACCAGAACCATACTGATACAGATTAAGGATGCTTGTAGCTAACCATTGGACTGGGCACAAGGACCCCAATGGAGGAGCTAGAAAAAGGAATGAAGGAGCTGAAAGGGTTTGCAACCGTGGGGGAAGAACAATATCAACCTACCAATAACCCCAGAGCTCCCAGAGACTAAATCACTAGCTAAAGAGCACACATGGAGTGATTCATGGCTCCAGCTGCATATGTAGTAGAGGATGGCATTTTCTGGCATCAATAGGAGAATTTTGATCCTGTAAAGGCTGGTTTCCCCAGTGTATGAAAATGCCAGGCCGATGAGGTGGGAGTGGGTGCTTAGGAGTAGGAGCATCTTCATGGAAGCAAGGGGAGGAGGGAGGGAGTATGAAAGAGGAGGAAAGGGGGCTAACATTTGAAATGTAAATACATAAAATATTCAATATTTTTTAACAATGTGTAACCATGTAACCATGTGTCTACCACTTAGAAAGGTTTTTTTTTTTATTCTGTAAGTTTGAGATATTTTTCTAATTCCAGAGAACATTAACAATTAGTTTAAAATTGAATTTAGGGAATTATGCTCTAATTGGTGTATAGGAATAAAAGAATCTAAAAACTGGGTATTCTTCAAGTTACAGGAAAGTAATTTCATATGTAAGAGTATATTTGTGGAAAAATATTAATAATTCTTATTCCAAAAAGTTAAACGTATTTTTAGAAAAGAAACACATTTTTAACGAATGAATCATTAGTAGATTTATAGTAAATTTCTGGAAAAGTCCAGTTTAGTAATTTTGATTTAATACCAAATCATTTCCTGTCAGAGAAGGTATTATTATTCCCCTAAGTATAAGCACATATTTTCCATTTGGGTTTACATTTCCTAATCAAATTTTACTTTTTAATGATCAAATAAGAGACATCTACTCTAACACGATACTTGAGATTGTGGAAATGTAAATTTGTGTTTAAGTAAATTTGACCGTTATTTTAACACTTTAAATTTCATTAGGAAATATATTCTGAAAATACCAACTTGAAGATAATTTACAAACTCTTCTGATACTTTAGAGCTAAGAGTCATATTAACTCTATTATTGATGAGAAGTCACTGAAATCTGGCAGTTTCTAAATAAGACTGAATCTCTAAGTAACCAAATCATTGCTTGATGCTCATAAGTTAAATTTTGTTAGTCTATTGCTAGGAAAGCCATGAGTGACTGATATAGATTTATTTTCAAGTAATAATAAGTTTGTTCACTTAAGAAAGCCACATGCACAGATGTTTCTACTAAAAAAACTTATCATGGAGCTTATTTTTTTCTTATTTGTTAATCTGTTCAAATAAAAGGCCTATACAAGACAGATAATGTCTCATACAACTAACCTGTTTAGACTGTAAAATAAATGTTAATCACATAAAAAGTGATGATTAATATGTGTAGTTAAAAGCATAGTATAGTTAAAAACAGTGAATTTAAATCTCAACAAAATTGAATAATTCTTAGGAATTATTATGGACCTCAAATAACTTCTATTTGTATACATTCTATTTATGACTATAGAAGTTAAGTCTGATGAGTTCGCAATAGGTTGCAGGTTTTACTTTTTTAAAGATAAATGTGATAAATCCCTAAATTTTAAAAGTGCACTCTCAATAAAGACAGGAATGTGTAGCTATTCTAGAAATGTTAGCAGCTTAGGAAGCTGAATGACCAGGATGCAGGCAAAGAAGCTTGGGTTACAGAAAAAATTTAAGACAACTCTGGACAAATTAGTGGTATGTATCCCAAAATAAAAAGTAAAAAAAAAAAAAAAAGGCTGGGGATACAGTACAGTATGGGTACTTGCCTGGCACGCTTGAAGACTTAGGTTCAATTTCCAGTTCTTTAAAATTAAACTACCAAACATTTCAGCTTCCATGTATACCTGGGCTTGGTGTTTTTGTTGATGTTGATGACCAGTCTTAGTTCAATGTTCCTGTATCTACTGAGGTTTGTTTTGTGTCCAATTATATAGTTGGTTTTTGATAAGGTACCATGAGGTGCTGAGAAAAAGGTATATTCTTCTGTTTTAGAGTGATATGTTCTGTAGATTTTTTGCTAAATACATTCAGTTCATAAATCATTTAGTTTCACTGTGTCTGTTTAGTTTCTGTTTCTCTGATCTGTTCATTGATGAGAGTGGGGTGTTGAAATCTCCTACTATCAATGTGTGAAGTGCAATGTGTGCTTTGAGCTTCAGTAATGTTTGGGGGCATAGATGTTCAGAATTGAGAGTTCATTTTGGTGAGTTTTTTCCTTTGATGAGTATGTAGTGTCCTTCCCCATCTTTTTTTTTTCTTTTTCATAACTTTTGGTTGAAAGTCAGTTTTATTGGATATTAGAATGACTACTCCAGCTTGTTTCTTGAGACCATTTGTTTGAAATTTTTTTCAGACTTTTACTCTGAGATACTGTCTTTGTCACTGAAGTGTGTTTCCTGTATACAGCAAAATGTTGTGTCCTGATATATATCCAGCCTATTAGGTAAGAGGAGTTTTCTTCTATAATTATGTTGAAGATGTTTGCTGGCCTTTGAGCTGGGAATTCTCACTCTCTTCTATATCTATTATTCTTAGGTTCGATCTTTTCATTGTGTTCTGGATTTCTTGAATATTTTGAGTGAGGAGCTTTTTGATTTTTGTATTTTTCTTGACTGTTGTGTGGATGTCCTCTATGATATCTTCTACATCTTACATTCTCTTTTTTATCTCTTATATTATGCTAGTGATGCTTGCATCTCTGATTCCTGCTCTGTTGTCTAGATTTTCCATTTCTAGGGTTACCTCCCTTTGTGCTTTCTTTAAAGTTTATATTTCCATTTTTAGATCCTTAAATGTTTTGTTCAATTTCTTTAACTATATTTCTTTAAGGGATTTATGTGTTTCCTCTTTAAGTGCTTTTACTTATTTACCTGTGTTCTCCTGTATTTCTTTAAGGGAGTTATATATGTCCTTCTTTAAAGCTTCTTTCATCTTCATGAGATGAGAATTTAGATCTGAATCTTGATTTATAGGTGTATTGGGATATCCAGGCTTGCTGTGGTGGAAAAACTGGGTTCTGATATTGCCAACTAGTATTAGTTTCTGTTTCTCATGTTCTTGTGCTTGCCTCTAGTCATCTGGTTACCTGTGGTGTTAACTGGTCTCTCATTGCTGACTGGAGCTTTTCCCTTCTGTCATCCTGTGATCCTGGATGTGAGAGAACCCCTTCAGGGTTGAGCTGCAACTGAGGTGTGGGCTCAGTAGTTAGAGATCCAGAGCAGAGGCTCTGCCACTGTCACAGCTGCAAACTGAAAGGAACTTATTTCTTTTTCATATTTTCTCTCCCATAATCAAGTCCTAGACATAAAATCATATAGCAAAACATTTCAGGAACTTTTAAATGTAAAATTGAGTTTCAAGAGAATTTCTCTTGGAAATTACACATTTGTTCTTTCAGACTTAAGGGAATCTAAGTAGTTAGGTTTGTTTGTTGAGTTACAACACAAGAATTGTAAGAAAAATCTTTTAGTCTCCCCTGGATTATACGAGTATTGTAGGTTTTTATTAATGTAAATATTTTTAGAAACTTTTATGGCTTATGGGACTTCTTTGAGAATGCACCAATATACTTGCTTTCTATAATATATTTTAACTTTAGGGGAAAATAAGGATCAAAATTCGTATGAAACAGTTTTGTGAGTTTCACTGTCATAGCCCAGCCAAAGCTTTATTTTACATTCGTTAATGCTATATAGTGTTATCAGTCAAAATGTCATTTTACTTCAAAATAATCTCAAGCCTTAGCCTTTGCTTTTGGATTCAAATCAACCACCTACTAAGTCAGTGACTGTTCAATGGGAAATGAATATCTGATTTACCAACCAGGTTTATAAAAACAACACTTACTGTCTTAGCATATATATCACATTACAAAGTCGTTATTTGTAGTATCTCTAGACTCTTTTACTCCTGTGAGAGTCCATTTTATAAAAGTAAGGTATGAAAGATATTAGCTGACCTCTTTTAAAACAAAATCAAACTCCTTTTGCAAATACACAAAAACAGTGAGGATGATATGGATAATATGTTTAGTAATTAAGCATTCATAACTTGAAAGGACCCTATACTGATATCAACATGTTGTTCTTAAAAAGATTAGAGAGTTGGGCCCCCCTTCAAACCTGGCATTACATAGATAATATTCAACTGCAAGTAAGCTGTGGTGAGGTCACCAGAAAGATTTGGGAGGAAGTGGGTAAATGGAGTAGTAATTAATTACATAAAACCAAACGAAAAGATAAGGAAGTATGTTGAACTATTTTTAAACCCAGAACAGTAGCCTAAACTGTTATTGAAATGGGGTATTTAAATGGTAGCTCTCCCAATTGAAGAACTTTTTCTTCTTTTCTTTATGTGTTATGTCAGTAGAATCCTTTGTACCAGGAATAATACAATGAAAGGTTCAATAAACCATTGTTCTATCTCGAGGGTCATACTTGAAAACAATATTCTATTTTAATTAAATGTGACCAGCTTCTCTTCAGAATGAGGATTTGCTTTGTGTGGACCCAATACAAAGAAACATGCTAGGACCTAGGGTTCTCTCATCACAAGTAGCAAGGAAGCCTACAACCTGCTGACTTAGGAACTTCAGATACATAGTAGCTCTTTAATAAAAAATAAAAATTTCATCTAAATTAAGTACTGAGGTGAGAGATGACTTAATTTCTTTGTTACCAAATAAATGATAAAAAATTTCTAAGGCAAATGTGAGATATACTCCAAAATACCCAAGTAAAAGTTAATCTTACAGAGTTTGTAACTATTCTATCACATATGACTTTTGATTTGGAAAGTGGGAGAGAGGTAATACAGAAATTAATATGCTTACTGTTCTTAAGCCAATAAAACCTATATCAACATGTAACCCACATTTGAGATTAATTACAAAATGAATAAATTAGAGAACAAATTTTGAAGAACTTAGAAATGTACCAAGTACTCAGTGAAAATGCATACAATGAGAAGCATACCTTTTGGGTTATCTAATTTTCTGGGTGTGTGCTTTTCATTTTATTAGCCTACTTCATTACTCTGTAAATGACAGAAAAGCAATAATAATGTGAACAATTCTTAACCATAGATGTGCAAAGTAATTGTATTTTGTAGAATAAAATTTATTCTTGGTATGTGACTATTGACCATTTTGACCAGTAATGTATAAATTAAAACAAATACATTTGAATATGTAAGATAGGTCTCTGTAGATCTCTCTTCATTCTTGAATGTAGCACCTTTTAGGTTTGCATGATATTTAACAAATGACTAAACCTTTTATTATATTATCACTTAAAATATAAGTTTATTAGGTATGTACAAAAATCACCAATGAATAAGTAGAAGTTAAAAACAATTTCATAGCTTCAAGATAAACCATTTTGAATAAACTGAAAACATTAACACATATTTAAACTTACTCCTACTAGATTAATTAAAGAAATCGTTAAAGAAAAAACCAGCATCAGTACATTTTATATAAGTTTGTTTTCTGTGACATGGGTTGGCCTGTGCGTCACAAGTAATTTTTATAATTATTGCTTTGTAGTGTAATTTAATTTCTTTAATTTGGTTCAAAAAATCCAATGATCTATCACTGGCATGGTACAAAAGCTCTCACACCTCAAAAAGAGAAACACCAAACTATATATGGTCTAATGTGCTCATAAAGAGGGTTTCTAAAAAATGGTAATTTTCACCCAGTCCCTAAAAAACCTATCTCCTTACTGTTGCTTATCTGTGTCCTGGCAGGAAAGTTCCCAAAGACAACTAAATCTTCAGCTAACACATACCTGTTTCTAGAGTTTGAAAACAATTAAAATCACACGTGGAAGACATTAACTGCATTTTTATCTCAGCCAGCTAGACTTATATCCACAAGAAAAGCCAAAAATAATATAGAAGTCAAGATACATGTTGCTTACTTTTTGATTTGTGAGGAATGCAGGTGCTCAAACACAGGTCCTCGAACACAGCACAAGTGCCCCAGCTCTAACCCATGGCTCTTGCCTCATGTTTTCCATCCTTACTAACTAATGTTAAAAATGTCGATCCTTCTCATAAGTGCCAGATCCCCATCTTCCTAGCTTTCTCTGAAATCTTGTGAGATCACTCACAGAAGGTTTTTCTACTATCCCTTGGCAAATCTGTCACATAAACTAAATGCAGCACTGCAACCTCATCATTTACCCCAACTACCATGACTCTCTATTCACCTTCTTCTGGAAGCTTCTGCATTTACTTGGTTTTCATTTCCTCATCTCTTCCACCCTAAAAGCTGACCCTCCACTGTGTCTACATCTCATGTACTCTCAACTAGTTCATTTTTTCACTAATACTGTGAGTGAGAACTTGTCTTTTGGTACCAACTTTCTTCCTTCTTTTGTAATGTTTATATTCTTTTTGAGCTTGATTAGACTGACAACTTACATGTTTGTTTTCCTCTGTCTCTGGCACCAGAATTACTCTTAGTGAAGTGCTTCTCTTTTGCCCATTCTAAAGTTGGTATTTTCTTAAATCCCACAGTGGACACTTTCCTTGCCTTGTATTCCTTTTATTTATTTTTTCTTTCCCATTCAATTTGTTCTCTTCCAAAAAGCATCCATATGTATGGCTTCAAACATGTCTCTCCCACTCTGTGGTTCTAAGTATCTGGCAGTATCTAGGTACCTGCTAGGACTTTCACATGTACTATGTCAGCCATGGACTTATCTATAAAGTGGGATTGAAGATTATATCTCTTCCCTGTTTGCTGTAAAGTATCAGTGAGATAGCTTAAGCAATTTAGTGCTATTGGTAGCAGAAAGCAAGTACTTAAGTCGTATTAGTTCTAATCTTACAGTGTACTGTAACAAACCCACCAAAGTGTGGCAGTTAATAGGAAGAAAGTCTCATCTTCATACAAAATTGTTGTCACTAGATATGAGCTTGATTTGTACTTAAGAATTTATTACTTAAATTGGCACTATCTGCAAATAGATGAACCTGAAATTTCCAGTATTTTACACTGATGAAATTTTGTTTTTCTCTCATTTATACAATAAATAGTTCACAGGTGTTGCACATTTACATATTGAGCAACTTGAGCTAGGATAGATTAATTGTCCATACAGCTTCCATGCACAATTCTTATGGAAGATAGGTGGTATTTTTGGCAAATGATTTTCATTGTCTTCTGAGGACTCAATTTTTCAGTTTCTGACACAAATCTTCCTCCTATTTTCTATTCAGCTGAGCCCTATGTCTTTTAGTATTTTGGTTTGGTTTGACTTGTTCTCCTTCTTTTATTAGCAATTGTGTGTTATAGTGACAACTGCTCATTGGAGCAAGCTAAATTTCAACAGTGTCACTCAGTAGCTATGGAAATGCATCCGATTTGTTTTATATTGTCCTCTCATTCACTGTTAGATTTCAAAATTCTCAATAATTCCATGCACGAGTGCTCTATTTACTTATTTTGTGACTAACCATCTCTTTCAATTCCAACCACATCTTTTCAACTCACTGGCAAATTCATGACCTCTTGCTTTGTAAGAGTTCTGTGTGCACGTGTGTGTATGTACATACATATATACATAAATGCAACCTGATAGACATATTTAACAATTCTAGTATATGTATCTATTTAGGTTAATAAATAAGCATTGTATAATCTATCAGGTATCTGTTCCACTTGCTTGAGATAGAAACATCCCATCCTATAGAAAAGCTGCTCCTTAAACAGGAAGATTAACAACACAAAACAGCTAAGGAAGTCCCTGAAACAGATTCCACAAGTACTACCAGAGTAAGCAATGAAATTTGGTCCAGATCAGCTGCCAAGGAGATGCAAACACCAGCCAAGATGACTAGAGAAAGTTTAGATTAACTGAGTCAGTTGGAAAAGACATCTCCAGCCTGTTGAGCTATAGGCTGTGCAATGTTCTCCAGCTTTGGAGGTTTATGAGTTTGGGTGGGCTTTAATGCTTGGGTGGGCTTTGATCATGTAGCTGTCATTGAGTAGGTTGTGATCCTATAAGTCACCTCAGTAAATCTCACTGGTTCATCGAGTTAGACTTAGGTGATATGCATACTTAGGTTTGTCTACCTGGGGTGAGGAAATGAGTGTGTGCATGCATGTGGGCATGTGTGCGTGCATTTGTGTGTGTGTGTGTGCGTGTGTGTGTGTGTGTGTGTGTGTGTGTGTATGTGTGTAAAGGCTATCTCCCTAGGTAACTTTGTCACATTACAGGGGCTCATCACTTGTTCCTGACATTGTTTTTCTTTCTCCCTCAGTAGCCATTAACTGCCTATAGTTCTTCATTTATTGGTAGGTCCTCAACTTCTTAACAAATTGAAAGTTAGAGTGTCTACATTAGCTCCACTTCTGTAATTCATAACAACCTGTGTGACTTCAGTAAAGACAATGTTCTGCTCTTGCTGTACCAAGGTTTATGTTTGCAAAACACAAGAAGTGGTTGTCAGGTAACTGTTGGATAAAATCTCTTGGACTTTATAATTCTATTACCTTTCTATCATACTTCAATAACCATGTCTACCAACAGAACCCAACAGGATATGAATACTCTGTATGGGATGAGAAGTATCAGTGAAAAACCTTTGTGTGCCAGCCTGTGCAAATGAAAGAACAATGAGGTAGCTACTCCAAAGGCACCTTACTCAACATCCTTCAGGACATCTAGGGCAATTATGTCTTAAAGTGAAATCAGTGATCTAATCTGTTGGGACTCAGAAACATTTGTAATTCCTCTGAATATAGAACCAGATTTGCTGACTTTCTCCTAATAAATAATAAGACAAATTTTGATTATAGTAGTGCAGAGGTGAGTTTGTCTACCAAGACTGAGATCCAGATGCACCTCTCCTCATAATTCCTTTCAGAATTCCCTTTCAGCTTCTCCCCGCCCCCCCTTTTCTTTTCTTCCCCCTCCTCTTCTCACCCTTCTGCTCCCTGCTCCCATTTCTAATTCTTCCTTTCTCTATCTCTTTCCCCTTAGTCTTCTCTTCCTCTCCTCTTTTGTCTGCTATCCTTTCTCCTTCCTTCTCTCCTCTATTGTCTTCCTCTTGGTCACCTCCTCTATTTAGGCACATGTGACAATTACCTAACACTCTCAGCCAACTTTCAGTGACAACTGCCACCTGACTGGTTTGGGAGCAAGCCCTGAGTTGACTTCAACCCTAGATGAATCCTTAGAAGGTAGGCCAAATCTGAGATCCCAGGTAAACTGAGACCTGAGTCCCAATCTGCTGTCATTGAGAAGTAACAGCCATGCCAAGTTAGGGCTATTGTGCAAGTATTTTGTTACAGAGCAACAGATGAATCACACAGTACCTGACTGACATACAGCAAACACAATATTCTTTCAAATGTTGGTATTTTTATATATAGGACCTTATTTCTAGATATGAGGCAGGCAGTAGGTGGAAAATGATGTGCTTAAAACCTCTTCTACATCTCCTTTTTGTATGGGTTAAATTCTATCCCACAAGTAATAGACTGCTAAATCAGGAATTTTTCTTTGATAGTCTGTCCTTTTAACTTTTAGCATAGTTAAATTGTGCCTGGCTGTCCCTTATTCCTTGTCATGGTAATACATTTAATGCTTCCTAATGGATTCTCTTTTCCATTAGCTTTTAAAAATACTCCTCACTGATAGTCTCATTATGTAAGTAAAACTCCCATTGATCAGAAAAAGTTTAGAAAATTCTGATGGATCACAAAGGAACACAAAGTTGCCTGGGATTATATAGCTCAAGAGTTCATTGACATGTGGGAGTAGGTCTTGGTTTATTTAGTTTGTTCTAGGACAGAGTTCCCTAGCAAAGGCAACTTAGGTGCAAAGGTTTTAATTATCACTCATTGTGCTGGAGAAGCCAAGGTTGCAAGAGATTGAAACAACTAGAAACAACTAGTCCATAATAAGGCAGCAGAGAGTGGTGGATGGCAGCCTAGGCTCAGCAATATTCCACTTTGAGTGTGTGGTCTAGGACCCAAATCCAGGGAATGGTGCCACTTCATGAGGGACTTGTCACCTTAATTCCCCCATTTAGCATACTCCCACAAGGACACACCCAGAGGCTAATGATTTTCCAGGAGGCATGTCTCCTATGTGACTTCACTTCTGCCAAGTTTGCAATCAACCCTAAGCATAGCAACAAAATATACTTTGCAATCATTTAGGCATTGCTTTCAGGAAGTAAGCAACAATAGCAAGCATGTCTGCAAAGTGCTTTCTTCATTTCAAGCATTTTTGTAATGAATTTGCATATATTAACCTGATTTTCACCAAGACATGCTGTTTATTGTCAAAGTGTTATCGGTAACTAAACCGATGTCTGTTTATGGCCATTGCTTTTCATACATGATCCTTAGATTCCAATTTCTAAGTATGTCATTAAGCATATCTACCTTGTTCACATTTTAACAAAGACCTCTAATGATTCACTTTCTCCCACACTTTCATTTGGGTAAATGATGAAAGAACATTATAGAAAATCCAACACATCTTTAATAACTGTTTTAAAATACACATGCATTCATTTCTTTCATCTCTACATAAGGTCAGTGCAGAGGTCAGCATTTATCAGAGGGTCCCCTGGGGTTCACTGCTGGAAATGGCACAGATCTGTGAAAGTGCCATGCAGAGTGGTAAGGATGAAAGAGACATTTCCAGGTGTCTGCTAACTCCTTCCCTACACCTGAAGTAACCTCTCTACACCCTTTAGGAGGTATGCAAAATACATGAGCCTAATGTCCTTATTAGGAACAGAAAATAGTAGGGGGCAAAAGGTGATTTAAATCCTGCTACAGATAATATGCAGAGATTTGGTATTCCTCTCAGTTGCTAGACTCAAGAATCACTGAAATGTCAAACCACACTGAATTTTAAAATAACTCCTATCAATGTATCAAATAAAAGCTGCAAAATAATAGTGACTCTACAGTGTTCTATACATTGTGAAAAAAAACAGCAAATATGTTTGATGTACATAGTAATTTGTAATGATAATAGCGTTACCACCTTCTATTTAGAATAAGAGAAGAAAAAGCACACTAGATATAATAAATAAATACATGAAATATTTAAAAAATATTATATAGGGGTCATATACTATCTACCTTCCAAGTATGAGGACCTAAGTTTATATCCTTACTTAGTACCTGCATAAAGTCAGGTGTGGTGAGAAGACGAAGACAGGTGGATAGTATACTGATAGTCCTTGACTCAAAATATGAAGTAGAGAGCAATAGAGAGTGATACATAATGTCTAATTTTCTCCTTTGTGTGCCTGTGCACTCTCATGCACACTCTCTCTCTCTCTCTCTCTCTCACACACACACACACACACACACACACACACACACACACGACCCTGCCACGAAACCACTACTACACGATCACCACCACCACCACCACCAAACCAACATCACTACCCAAGTGGCTACTTGTGGAGAGCAGGTGTGGTGGCAGTCCCATGATGGCTCTTGGGACTCCAGCCAAGTCTTGTGACTAGCACCTGACTTCCTCCTGCCCCCAAGATTAGCCACGCCCACCGTGCGAGCTGCGCAGGCACACCCATGATGAGAGATCAGGCCAGATGACGAGGACCTATGAACTGCAGCCGTGCAACATGGACTGAGGAGGTGGAGTTGGGAGAGGTTAAAAGGTACTGTGCTTGGGGGCAGAGAGAGAGAAGAAGAGACAAAAGATTTTCACTCACATGCTGTAAGGTTCCCGAATAAACCGCTTTGAGAAGAACGCTGTGTCATCTCTCCTTTTCTGCAGGTTGGAGACTGTAGCAACAGCTACTGCCATCAACCCCACCACCATTTCCACTGTCATCCATCCTCCGCCCTCCCCCTCCACCTCATCACCATCTGTACATGCATACATCATGTGAATATATATATATGCCACACATATACAAAAAAAACTTAAATATTAAAAATACAAGTTTTGAGAATATTGCCATACTTTGTTATACATTGTGTATGAAATTTGTTTGTTTTAAGTGTTGTACATCATTCTGGGATGAACTTACTAATTATTTGACACCAGTTTTGCAAAGTAATATTTTATGTATGTTATGACATTTTCATGTATAAGTGATATTTTACATTTCTCTTCATCATCCATCCTCTCCATACTTATCTGCTTCATCACTTTCCCTCCTTTTATTTTCTAAGTTTAGATCTTATATTCTTTTCTCTAACTTGCCTATGAAATATTACATTTCAGCATGATATCATCAGATACTTACATCATGCAAATCGCTCATATTCAAATTCCTACTCCTCTTATGTTCCCCCATACACCAGCAGTTTCCCTTGTTCCTTCCTCCATCCCTTGACTACTGTCATATCATAAAACTGATTTAACAAGATGCCACACAACAGAAGCATATGATATCTGTGTAGGTCTCTCTTAATTTGCTTAGCATAGGTTGTCTACTCCCATCCATTTTCTTCCAACTGCTGTAATATCTTATTTATAGGTGACTGACTAGATTCCCACTGTTTAATGTATGTATCATACTTTCTTTATGCTTGCACAAGTATATGAACACTGATACTGATTTCATGAGTTGAAAGTTGTAAAACACACATCTCTAAACTTAGATATGCGAGTGTCAATGTCACATGCTGACTTCAACTCCTTTTAATATATGCCGCAGAGTTTGTACATCAGGACCATCTGTGAGTTCCATCTTTAATTACTTGAGAAGCCTTTGAACCTATTTGGCTCATGGATGAGTTAATTTACATTTCTTCCAGGAATGCATGAAAATCCTTTCCCTATATCCTCACCATCATTAGTGATCCTTTCTTTGCTTTTGGATAGCATTTCTGGCCGTAGTGAGATACAATGGAAGTGTAATTTTGTATTTCTTTGAAGGCTAAGACTGTTGAACATTTCTTAATATGTTTTTGGGCATTTTTTAAAATATTCTCTGTATTTACGTTTCAAATGTTTCACCATTCCTCCCCCCAGCTCCCATCCCCGTTCTCCCTCCACTTGCTTCCATGAAGGTGCTCCCTCTCCCAACCACCTTCTCCACCTCAGCGCCTTGGCATTCCCCTACATTGGGAAAATGTGCCTTCACTGGACCAAAGTCCTCTTCATTTCATTCTGTTCTCTATTGAGAAGTACCTGTTTAATTCATTTGATCATTTATAGACTAGATGATTTGGGGTTTGCATACTACATTCTGAAGTTCTTTTTATACTGTGTATACTAACTCACTGCCTCACATTAACATAATAGGTACATAGATGGTAGCCAGCTGGAAAGATGTAAATATAGATATATATCTTACAACAATCTTTATTCAGTCTCTCAGATTGCTTCTTTCATGATGTAAATGTGTTTTTAACTTAATATTCTCAAATTATTTAATTCTGAGCAGTTGGAATCCTTTTTAGAAAGGAATGACCTATGTATCTATATTCAACTATTGTCCCTAAATTCTCCTTTAACATTTCCACATGTTGCATTAAAATCTTTGGTCTATTTTGAATGGACTTTTTCACAGAATAAAAATGGTCGTGTATCAAAATTCTTCAACAAGTAGATAACAGTTTTTATGGCATTGTGTGTTAGAGAAGCTGTTTTATTCTCTAATATATATTTTTTGCACCTTTAAAAAAACCTTTGATAGTAACAATCTGATTTTATTTCTTGATACTCTGTTTGAGTCATTGGTTTATGTCCCTGCTTTGTGATAGCACCATGTTATTTTTGTCACTGTGGCTCTTTAGCATAATTTGCAATCAAGAATAATGATATCTCCAACATTGTTTTATGATAGCTTCGGAGCAGTTCTTTTAATATTTACAATCTTTTGTGTTTCTATATAAATTTCAGTATTTTTGAAGTCTATAATTATAATTTAATAGAGACTGAATTGGGCCCATATAGTGCATTTAGTAATAGTAATGCCACCAGTTCACGGAAGTTACATCTCTGTTTTCTGTTGATTTTGTTTCTTTTCTTTAAAATTTAAAGTTCTCAATTTATAAGTCTTTCAATTCTGTGTTTTTAAGGAAACATTTCTGTTAATTTCATAACCATGACTAAAATATATTAATTTATTACATATTTATATTATGTATCATATACATGAAAAGCTCCTGAGATTCTGTATTAATTTTTGAGGGTCTTTTATGCATAGAATTACAACAAAATGTATAATTTTTACTCCTTCCTTTCATCTTTGTATACCTTCATCTAGTTGTTTCACTTTAGGGCTCTGGTTAAATATTCAAGCTCTATCCTGAATAAGAGTCAATGATTGTTTCCTCTCTGATAGTAGAAGAAAAGGTCAGTCCCCTGAATATAATGCTGGCCACAGACTTATCACATATGCCCTTGGTTACTTTGAGAATCAAACTTTTAATTGCCAATTTCTTTAGCACTTTTATTGTTAGAGAATCTTGCACACTATCCAAGGCCTTTTCTACACCTATCAACAGTATAGAGTCTGTTCATGCCCTGCGTTCCATTTATTGATTTACTTGTGCTGAATGGTCCTTGGATCCCTGATATCGTGTGTTTATGGTACATGAACTTATTTAACATACTGGTGAATTTGGTTTGAAAGTACTTTACTGAGAATTTTGCAGATATGTCCATCAGGATAATAGGTCTATAGTTGTTGTTGTCTTTATTGAATCTTTGGTCTTCAGTGTCAAGGTAACACTAGTACACAGGATGAATTTGACTATAACACTATATTTTGTGTAGTGTGACGGTATAATAAATATTCTTTTAAATTTAGCATTCATGGCAAAGAAACTTTTCAAATATCCTAAAACAGTATATGACACCCACATAAATTATATATATGCATATATATGAATGTTCATTAGTGTATACTTTTAAAAAAATAATGAGAGTTTCAGAGAGATTTTTAATAACTTCCTAAGGTTCAGATAATTACCATCCAGATTTGACTTAAGAATTATTCATAATACAAATCACCACCTCACCAGCCATCAGCAAGTAGAAAGCAGAGAATCAGCAAGAATACTGGAGCTGTGTAACATACACACACACACACACACAGACACACACACACACACACACACACACACACACACACACACACAGGGATCTTCCCTAGGAACAGACTATTAGAAAAGCATTTAATCATAGAATTTGTCAACTGCTTTTATGATCAGTACCTCTGACCACAGGGTAGTTTCTTTATAGGTATGTATAAGTAGGTGGTAGACTTATTACACCATCATCTGTTACTTTGTAGGGTGTTGTGTGAAATATTAAAAAGCAAACGTCCCACACTAACACTAGCTGTGGTCTCAGTCTCTCTCTAGCCCAGCAGACAGGTTGAGGAGATAGTCTTTCCTTTTAACCAGGGCTCTCTCCTGGTGTCTTATTGAATTCTCCTTGCTGACACACATGCCCCACACTTCCAAATTCCCATGGCTGCCTATGATGCACCCTTTCACACTATGCTCTTCCACTATACCTTTCTCTGGAACCCAGATAAACACCACCCGGTTCATAATGAACAGGATACACAATCCTGGGCACAGAACCCAGCATCCCAATTTTACAAACTATTCCATGTTAGAAATCCTCTGGTGGTGTGAACAATGAGACTACAGAATTTAGAGTTAAGAAATAAAATATTCTGATCTAGAATGACCTGATATGGCATGCTATGTTAGAATGCCTGACAAAGCAATGTAGACATCCCAGAATTTCCTAATCATAGAAAATGGAGACTGTGGTTGAAGAAGTAAGATTGAACTCAGAAACTAAATAAAGTACAAGTTGCAAAGCTAGACTTTGGGCAAAATAGATGCACTATTTCATCAACTACTTCTTCCTTCCCACTTTCAGGCCCTTTCTCATATTTTTCATTTTTCTTTCTAATATTCAATAGGAGAGTAAAATATTATTCAAATTA
The DNA here is from genome assembly GCF_963924665.1 of Micromys minutus. Classification (NCBI taxonomy): domain Eukaryota; kingdom Metazoa; phylum Chordata; class Mammalia; order Rodentia; family Muridae; genus Micromys; species Micromys minutus. The sequence goes on from NC_137969.1 coordinate 135,350,963, forward strand.
AGGTTTAAAATACAGGTTGTAGCAATGTCAATAGACAACAAATGGCAGGAACGATAGTGGTTCCTTGCAATGGAAGCCCAGGAAACTACGTTTGTGTCCAGAAGCACATTCTTATCTTTCAGGCATTTGGAGCAAAGGGGAACATAATAGAATATAATACTCTCAACAGCTAATAAGGCAGAAAACCAAACCATCAAGAAACAGAGCTCACCTGGCTGGGAAAACTGAAAGGTAGCATTGTATAACTCTATTCTGCTGATAGTTTTGATTCCAAGAAATAAAGAAAGCCTAAAGGAAATTTAGACAAATTTGAAACCATAGAAAACAAATGAGCAATTCAAGTGAAGACAAGAGTTTAAAAACCAGCAGAGACAGGTAGAAGTAGATAATCACAAAGGCTATGGGAGCATAAAGAAGAGAGAAGTGCTAGAATCATTTTCATAATTTACCTGGGTGTGACAAAATGCAATTTTGTGTTGGAAGGCTGCACAGAATTGTCATATAAATGTGAATATTTCCTTCAGAATGTATGTAGAGATTTGCATAGGTCTCTCTGACAAGAATATTATAATTCCGAGAGACTTTAAAGAAGTTTTTAAAAATGAAACCTGTACACATGTCACGTCTACCATCGCCCCCAAATTCTTTCCTTTCTCCCAGGCCCACTTAAATGCATAACCTCTTGTTCTATAATTATTATATCACACACAGATACACACCCACATATATGCGCACACACACACAGTTAAATGGAATTAAAAATTATCTGTGACTTGCTACAGGAGAAAACTGACCATTCTCTCAACAGACATCAACTGCGAGTAGCTCTTTACTTAGATGTGGGACTTAGGTAAATGGATGGAACTAAAAGCTATCATTCTGAGTGAGATAATCCAGTCACAAAGAATACACGTGGTGTGCACTCACTGATAAGCAGATATGAGCCCCAGAAAGCTTGGAATACACAAGAAACAATTCACAGGCCTTATGAAGCTCAAAGGGAAGGAAGGCCAGAAGGTGGATGCCTCAGTCATTCTTAGAAGATAGAACAAAACACTCATGGGAGGAAATAAAGGGACAAATAGAAGAGCAGGGATTGGAGAAAAAATCATTCAGAGACTGCCTCACCTGGGAATCAATCCCATGTGCACCACTAAACCCACTTACTATTGCTGATGCCAAGTAGTGCTTACTGGCAGGAACATGATATGGATGCCTCCTCAGAGGCTCTGCCAGAGGCATGCTGATACAGAGGAGGATGCTGGCAGCTAACCATTGGACTGAACACAGGGACCCCAATGAAGGAGCTAGAGAAAGGACTGGGGAAGCTGAATGGGTCTGCAACCCAATAAAAAGAACAAAATTACTAACTAACCAAACCCACCACAACTCCCAGAGATTACAACACCGACCAATAAGTTCACATGGAGAAGACCCATGGCTTCAGGTCCATATGCAGCAGAGGATAACATTTTCTGACATTAACAAAAGGAGAGGTCTTTGGTCCAGCAAAGGCTCATTTTTCCAGTGTTGAGGAATGCCAAGGTGCTGAGGTAGGATAGGAAAGTTGGGAGAAGGAGCACTTTCATGAAGGCAATGGGGGGGAGGGGGATGGGATTCGGGGTAAGGGATAACATCTGAAATGTAAATACAGTGAATATCTAATTAAAAATAAAAGATGTGGTGCTTAATGTAATTTCCACCAACCACACTGGCATACTGGCTGTTATGGTCATTATGTTGAGCTTGATCAAGAAACTACATCATTTGAAATGTTGTGAATAATACTTGCCTTATGTCTAGAAGACAATTCTAAGCATAGGAAGAACAACAATATAAACTAAGCAGAATCCCAGAGCTCCCAGGGACTAAACCACCAACCAAAGGGTACTTATCCAGAGGATCATGGCTCCAGCTGCATATGTAGCAGAAGATGGCCTTGTCTGGCATTAATAGAAAGAGAAGCCCTTGGGCCGGTGAAGGCTCAATTCCCTAGTGTAAGGAAATGCTGATGTGGTGAGGTGGGAGTGGGTGGGTGGGAAGGAGAGTATCCTTATAGAGGCAGGAAAAGGAGGGATGGAAAAAGGGGGACCCAGGAAAGGGAATAACATTTGAGATGTAAATACATAAACTATCCAATTAAAAAAGAAACTATATCCTTTGAAATTTTGTTAATATAGCTTGTCTTACATCTAGAATATTTTTCCCAGTAGTTTATGGCCCCTAGTTTCTTATAATCTTTCTTTCTCCTCAGCTGCAATACTTCCTGAGCAACAGCTGTACAGTTTGTGTTGAAACTAGGTATGTCATGGTCATTTAGTCTCAGCATTTTGACCAGTTTTTGATCATGTAGGATTCTCTTTGTACTGCAAATAGACACATCTTTGATGAGAGGTGTGGGCTACATTTATCTGTGAGTATAAAGACATGTATTTAAAATACAGTTTGAAGCAATATTGATTTAGAAAAATGTCAGTAATGGGGTCTCCTTCAGGCTTCATGACCTGTACAGTAATGGGTTCTTGTGTAGGATGTTGTAACAGGCATAAACACACTGAGATTAAGCATGTGTTAATGTCAATTGAGCAGTCATTGGTTACACCAAATTACAAGTGCCTTTATTGCATCTCCAAGCTGCTCTTTGTTGTCCTTAGCAGGCTTAAGCAGATTCATAGGGTTAATTCCAATTTTTTTCTTGGCAGCATGTAGATCAATAGAGTAGCCTTCAAGGACAGTACCATCCCTACTCTTCCCATTCTTTTTTTTTTTTTTTTTTTTTTTTTTTTTTTTTTTTTTTTTTTTTTTTTTTGATAATTTCCTTGGTTTCCTCCCAGAACTTTAAGTTCAAACATGGGAAGTAGCAATAGATTAGGTTGTTTGGGAGTACCTATTAGACATTTTTGACCTTAACCATCGACATTAATTTTTTTTTCCCTTGACTAGTACTGGTACTGAGGTCCTGTTAAATAGTCTATGAGTCCTTGGAGAATCATTATCACCTCATTTTTCATAAATGCATTTAAAATACATAAAAATACACATATTTATGGCTTTCTATGGCTTCACTAAACATCTTTACTGTTCTCTCTTCTCTCTGTCTCTGTCTCTGTTTCTCTCCCCCCTCTTTATATTACCGTCCTTTCCCTTACAATTTACTTGCCCATTCAGTGCCTCCCCCATTTCTTCTGTTATAACACCTGTGCCCTAGTGGCCTACTTTCTAGAGTTCTGTCTCTTTCCCTCTACCAGGGTCCCTCTCTACTTTCCTGACTTCAGTGTTTACTCCAGGTTATATAATCACATTAAAGATTTTGAACTAGGATCCACAGATACAAGATAGCATACAGCATTTGTCATTCTGGACTTGGGTCACCTCACTCAGTCTATTTTGAGCTCCATTTCCTGACACTTTCCTGTTTTCATCTTTCTTTACAGACAAATAGAATTCTTTGTGTATATGAACCACACTGTTGTCAGCCATTCATCAGTTGATGTACATCATATTATTAGATTGTATTATTAACTTGAAAAGGGCGTCCCTCATCCTGAAATGTCATTTTGCTATGCAGAGGTGGTATTTCCAGTGAGAATTAAGTAGAAATAATTTAAGCTTTGTAATGCTTTATTTCTAGACAGGAATTTACCTTTATAATGTCCTGTCTGTCTGACTATGAGCAAGTTAGCTACATAGTGCTCCAAATTTTCATAACTTTTTAAGTGGAGTACAAGTACACATCTCATGGCAATTTGATACCATGAATAAGATTTTATCACCATTTTCATGATGAGAAATTTACCCAGGCCACAGAGCTTACAGCAAGCTTAGGTTATCCATGTTAAAATAATTTTTATGGAACCAAGTAGTAATTGACTATTAAGTTAGATTATAAAAATAATGTGTCCTTGTTGCTAGACAATTATTTGCTCAAAAACTTCACCAATCCTTAGCTTTCATGAACTTGGCACACCATCACTTAAAATGGCTAATGAAACATATCCATGTCAAATAATGAAAACTTTCAAGTAAGGAATTTTCTCAAAATGCTTTGCAGTGAAAAGTTAAGGAACATAATAACCCTGTAACTATTTCAAAACAATGAAATTGTTCCTGTTCAACCTTTTATTCACTGAAGATTTTAAACATTGAAATATGAACACTATGACTCTGGGCAATAGAAAATAGTAAGTGGAAGACAGGAAAAATGAGAAGTTTCCCAGTGTTTTCATAATGCATTTATAGCTGGGATATGATCAACTTCTCCATAGTTTATGGCAGTGCTATTAATGTAGTCTTTGGATCATGGTAGTTGTATCAAGCCATTGATGGAGATGTCATGGCTGAAGGGCCATAGAGAAAGCAGGTCACTGTGAGGAGAGTGAGAATGAACGGCTTTGAAAGATATATCTTATCCACAGACAGTTTTGTGATTCTGTTTTCAAACTGCCATGAAGTGGGTGGATGATGTATTTTACTATGCCTTCTCAAGCATGATGCTGTACCTTACTGCTATCCTGGAGACAACATTCAGCCTAGAAAGAATGAGACCTCTGAAACTATGAGCCAAAATACGTCTTTCAATACCTTTCTTTGCATTTACTGGATATTTTATGTATTTACATTCAAATGTTATCCCCTTTCCATGTTTTCCCTCCATAAGCCTATCCTATCCCCTATCCTCCTGTTTCTATGAGGGTGCTTCCCCAAACCACCAACCGTCTCACCTCCTCGCTCTGGAATTCCCCTACACTAGGACATTAAGCCTTCACCAGGGCCTCTTCTCCAGACAAGGCTATCCTCTGCTACATATAGAGCTGAGGCCTTGGGGCCCCCTATGTGTATATGTTGTCAGCAGTTTAGTCCTGGGAGCCCTGGGGTGGGGGACTGGTTGGCTGATATTGTTGTCCTTTCTATGGGGTTACAAACCACTTCAACTGCTTCAGTTTTTTCTCTAATTCCACCTTTGGGGTTCCCATGTTCAGATAGGTGGTTGAATGTGAGCATCTATCTCTGTATTTGTTGGGCTCTGCAGAACCTCTCAGGAGAGAGCTATATCAGGCTCCTGTCAGCAAGCACTTTTTGGCATCTGCAGTAGTGTCTTGGTTTGGTGTCTGTATATAGAATGGATCTTCAGGTGGCCTTTCTTTCTGTCTCTACTCCACACATTGTCTCTGTATTCCTTTAGACAGGAGCAATTCTGATTTAAAAACGTGGAGAGGAGTGAATGGCCATATCCCCAAACTCAAGTTGATCAAGGGCTTTCACATAAAAGCAGATACAGTGAAACTAATAAAACTAGAAAGTGGGAGAGAGCCTAGAACACATGGGCACAGGGGAAATTTTCCAGAACAGAACACCAATGGCTAATGCTTTAAATTTAACAATCGACAAATTAGACCTTATAAAATTGCAAAGCTTCTGTAAGTGAAAGAACAATGCCAATAGAACAAAATGCCAACCAACAAATTGAGAAAAGATCTTCATAAACTTTACATCTGATAGAGAGCTAATATCCAATATTTACAAAGAATTCAAGAAGTTATACTCCAGAGAACCAAATAACCCTATTAAAAAATGGGGAACAGCTAAACAAAAAATTGTCAACAGAGGATTATCCAATGGCTGAGAAGCACCTAAAGAAATGTTCAAAATCCTTAGTTATCAGGGAAATGAAAATCAAAAGAACCCTGAAATTCCACCTCACATCAGACAGAATTACTAAGATCAAAAACTCAGGTGGCAGCATTTTCTGGCAAGGATGTGGAAAGAGGAACACTCCTTCATTGTTGGTGGGATTAAAAACTAGTACAACTCGAAATAAGTCTGGAGGTTCCTCAAAAAAATGGGTATAACATTACCTGAGAACCTAGCTATACCATTCCTGAACATATACCCAAAAGATGCCACAACATATAACAAGTACACATGTTCATAGCAGCCTTATGTATAATATCCAAAATCTGGAAAGAACCTAGATGTCCTTCAGCAGAGGAATGGATACAGAAAGTGTGGCATAGTTACACAATTTACACTCACTGATATGCAAATACTATCCTCAGAAAGCTCTGAATACCCAAGAAACAATTCACAGACATTATGAGGCTCAAAAAAAAAAGAATAATAATAGGCAGGCCAAAAGGGAGATGCCTCAGTCTTTCTTAGAGGAGAGAACAGAACACTCACGGGAGGAAATGCAAGGACAAATAGAGGAACAGGGACTGAAAAAAACATCATTCAGAGGCTGCCTCACCCAAGCATCTACCACACGTGCAGCCACCAAATCCAAGCACTATAGTTGATGCCAAGAAGTACTTACTGGCAGGAACCAGATAAAGATGCCTCCTCAGGGACTGTTTCAGAATCATATAGATACAGCTGAACATGCCTACAGCTAACCATCAGATTGAACACAGGGACCCCCATGAGTGTGCTAAAAAAGGACCGAAGGAACTGAAAGGGATTGCAAACTCATGGGAAGAACAACATTAGCAACCAACCCTCCAAAACTCCCATGAACTAAAATACCAGCCTTTGAGCACACACAGAGAGACTTATTGATCCAGTTGCATATGTAGCTGAAGATACCAGTGTCTGGCATCAATGTGAGAAGAGGCTTTTAGTGCAGGGAGACCATGTTTTCCCAATATAGGGAAATTCCAAGGCAAGGGGCGTGGAAGGTGATCAGGAGGGAGTGCACCTTTGTGAAGGCAAAGGGAGGTGGAAGGGGTGGGAGTAAAGCAGGGGAAGAGATAACATCTCAAATGCAAATACAGAGTATCTAATATAAAATGAGAAAAAATTACTTCATGAAATTCTTAGGCAAATGGATGGGACTAGAAGCTATCATCCTGAGTGAGGTAACCCAGTCACAAAAGAACACACATATTATGGACTCACTGGTAAGTAAATATTAACCCCAAAGCTTGGAATACCCAAAATATATTTCACAGACCATATGATGCTCTAGAAGAAGATCAAAGTGTGGATGCTTCAGTTCTTCTTAGAAGGGGTAACAAAATACTCATGGGAGGTAGAGGGTGGGAGGGACTTGGGAAGAAGAGAGGAGGAGGAGGAGGGCAAAGGAGAAACCAGGATCAGGTATGAGAAAAGACAGGGATGATATACAGAGGGTCCAGCATTTGAACGGAGGTGTCTAGCTGGGGGTAGCCACCAGCAAGTCCCAGATGACAGAAAAGGAAGAGGCTTCCGCTATCCAAGGGGGATAAGATTAGCTGAAATGCCCAACAAAGGGAAGGGAGAACCTGTCTTTCCACATCTCATGTTGTTCATATCAGATACTTTGTCACAGCATCAAAAGAATGATCAACACAGATGAAAATAAAGAAAGGTACTTGAGCAGTTGCTTACTGAAATATGTAGAGTATTGCTGGATGTAAGTAAGAATGCTGTGCTTTTTATCTTTCAGGAAATCTTGCTTCCTTGCAGACATGTAGAAATAGCTGCCTCTGGTTCTAAAAAATTCATAAATACCTGGATTCCTCAGGACAAACAAACAAGAGTTAAAGTTTCACGTAAACTCTCACGAGTTTAACTTTAACTCACTCAAATCAAATTGATCGTTTGATGATTAGAAATTGAACTTAGTCATTCTCCAGTCCTTAGACTACTACCTGAGGCCTACCAGCTTATTGTTAATTTTATTAAAATAAATTCTGTAATATAAGGATCTTAAAACTTTAGTTCTCTAAGATTATGCATTTGATCCTCCTTATTTTGGTAAATACAAGGCAGTTTAATACTATTATTATTTAGTTTACACTGTTAGCGACATATTTATGTTTACTCTAAATTTTTTAAGGAAGATTTTTGTTGTTGTTGTTGTTGTCAAAAATCTATATCTTAAAGTTCAAATTATCTTCCTGGTGGCTATTTTAAAATATTTAAAATAATTGCTCTGGTTCCTTTCCCATGAGTTTTTCATAGTTCTTGATGTTCATGCAGGGCTGGATATTAGAAAATGATTTTGAAGTCACAGGGTTACTTTACAAGTACTTATGATGCAAGTGAATCAAATGTTGAAGTGTAAAAAGCAGTAAAATCTGTTTGTCTGAAGCAATGAAGACATAATTCTAACGGAACACAAAGAAATCCTTTTCTTAGTTTTATCAGACCATCACTAAATACCAAGCCCTATTTTACTTACTAAGTAAACATCAATGAGCAAAGTACACAAATGTATTCATCCTCAAAGCACTTTTATTTTTTATTCTATTCTAGAAAACCCAATCATTGCAATCTAGAACCAATTTGTTCATTAGGTAGGACAGGCACATATCCTAAGACTGATAACACCCTTAAGTGTCTGACAAACCCCCAAACTAGTTATCCAATATCAAGAGACCATCCCTGAAATCACATACACACAAGTACCATTTTACATATTGAGCAGGTTGTATTTACATGTTTAGGAATGTGTATATGCACATATGTAAAATTAAAGAAAAAGAAACCATGAATTTGGAGCAAAGGAAGGAGAGAAAAGAGGGGGAGAAAATGATAAAATTATATTTTTATTTTGAAAAGTAAAGATATTTCAAAACATTATTTAAACATTGGAAAAATATAGAAAATTATGATTATACATCTACCCTCATTTATAGTTTTCTTTTACCAGTTCATCTATAAGGTATAGTTTTAATATGTATTGCATAATGGCTCCATGGCAGTCACATTGTAATGAACAAGTCAATTACAAACATATTAGAAAAGGAGTTTTGTGGAGAAAAACATTGTGTGATATGCTGTTTAGATTGTGTAGTTTAAGTAGCATATGAGAAAACCTTCCTAAAAATTTTAGGGTTTTCATAAGGTGCAAGAGGTAGGCAAAACACTGCAGATTTGGGGAAAGAAGAATTATAGGAAAGACACAATCAAATCTGTAAGGAAGCAAGTCCTCAAAGCAGTAGCACACTTGTGCAATAGCTAAAGTTACTGATTACCAGGTTAGCGGGCTCTAGAATCATGAAGAAAATGAGGTTCATGAATGTTTGTGAGGTAGTTTTTAGATTAAGTTGAGTTGGAAAGACACACTCTAAAGACAGTGCCAATCCATGGGCGATAGTACAGACCTGATAAAAAGGATAAAGTAAGCTGAGTTCCAGCAACCATCTCTCTGGTTTCTGACTTCAGACACATTAGGACCAGGTGCTTCAAGCACTGGTGTTAAAATTGCCACCAGAATTTCACTGCAACAAAGGACTGAATCCCCTTTGAGCAGAAACAAGTCTTCCCTTCTTGAGGTTGCTTTTGTTGAATATTCTGTTATCACTAGAGACAAGTGACTAAGCCTAGCCATGCACATGAAAACTGAGGTGTGTAGGCCATCATGGCTACCACAGTAAAGTCATGAGCTCATGGGGATGATATCATGAGCATGATGATGTCATGAAGGCGTCAGAAAACATATAATATTTTGTCAGTAGGCCCGGTTCATCTTTGTTCCAGTGAGATAGGTAAGCACTGGTAAATTTGACACATCCCTGCTTACACTGGAATTGAGTATCAAAAAAGTTTTTCTTCTATACCAACTTCTGATACACAAAACACTGAAATGTTTTTTTTTTAATATTTTTCTGGAAATGGGATCTTTGCAGATATTTTCAGGTTAGGATGAGGCCAATGTTAGGGTCCTAATTCAATGTGTCTTGTTCTTTGAAGAAAATGCCATGTGAAGACAGGCACATACAGGAAGCCACCACAAGGGACAAAGATAGAATGGAGTGAAGAAGCTACAAACCAAAGGTGGACACACACCACTAGAAACTGAAGTAGACTGGACTCTTGAATAGTATGGCAGAGAACATGATACTGCCTGCATCTTAGGTTTTGGACATCTTGCCTCCAGACTTTGAAAGACACATTTTGGTTGTTTTCACACCATCCATTTTTTGCCCATAGGTTGCAGCAATACACAAAACCCAAAACACTGACTTTGTATGAACAGAGTTTTGTTAGCTGGATGGCACAAGTAAGCTGGAAAGGGGAGGAGGTAGCTGAGTGTTCTTGTTCACATTCTGTGAGAAGCAGGTTCTCTGAGATAATAGCAGGAGTTTTGTCAAAGAATAATCTAGAAACAACATGGTGGAGCGTTCCACTGCAGGGACAGAAAGCTTAGTACTGAGTGAAGGAAAAAGAGGAACAGACAAGTAGTTATAAGAAACTCTCAGGTAAAGCCTGAGATAGGCACCCTGGGTGCTGAAGGCATCACCGAGCAGTGTTGAAATACGGACGAAGGCCCATTGTCAACTCCTGATGTAGAGGTCCCTGTGGGAGGAATGTGACGGTTAGCAAGAAAAAAAATATGCATGCAGTTCATCTACAAACAGACTATAGTCACCAAGATTCAGAAATGAGTGCTTTGGTCCTGAGGAAAGGGAATATTCTCAGCTTGAACAACAAGGTTGAAAGCTGATATTATATTTTTGAAGGAGAAAAGCAACATGAACAGATACATGAATTAGAAGACATGGGATTTTATCTCTATGAATGTTGTGAATGCATAAATCTTCAATCTTTGTTACGCTCTGGATTTACCACACAATCATTTACTCTGCGATATAAGTGAGGGCACCCATGTTTTAATTCATAAATTTTATTAATGAATAAAACATATGACAGCAGCAGAGAATGCTCAGTTAACAGAAGTTGCTGAGATTCCCAGCATCCACAGCACAGATCGCAGCCTTCTCCAACTCCAGCTCCAGGAATTCCAACAACCTCTGTGTATTCCTCAGGCACCAGACATAGATTTGGTACATGTGCACACATGTAGGCAAACTCATACACATCAAATGAGATGTAGATAAGTCTTTTCAAAAGAGATGTACAAAAATGCCAAGGGACAGAAGGTCAGTCAGTGCCAGAAAGGGGGCTGAGAAAACACCATTTCAAATCTACACCTTTAACTCTATATCCCATGTTCGTTAGATTGAATGTTACTTAAATTCCATGGCAGTACCTTTCCCTTCCGAATTGCTGAGTTTATGTGCAATGAAAAGTGGATCCATGTTTGTCAAATCTGTGCAAGGCTCCCTGAGACTCATAAGTAGACTCATTTTCCAACTTACTCAGCATGTAGGTATAGCAGCATGATTATATTTTTGAGAAGCAAATTCACCACAAATGATTAGGACCAAATGTAAGTTTATAAATGAAATGGTAAATGTTAATTTTAATATTAATTCCCTCCTATCTTACCCCTCCAGTGGCTCAAGACAACCTGAAGGCAATATGTGACAAAGGACAGATGTCCATGAACTTTTCTCTGAAGGTCTGACCAAACACCAATTATAATTTATCACCGTGTTTCTCCAGCTTATTTCCTGGTCTGCCTAATTTATTGTGTTAAATTGATCTAGAAATTTAGAAAGATCTTAGCTATTAGAAAATAGCTATCAGAAACATCATCTGTTTCTCCTTAGCAAGAATAGGAAAAATTTCTAATTTTATGGTATCACAATAAATCATGTCTTATTAAATCCAATACTGGGTATTTTTTTCCTTTTATTAAAAATAGATTTTTTTCTTAAACAAAACATACCCTGACCCACTTCCTTCTACTTCTTCCAGTTCCTATCCATTTTCTTTCTTTCTTTCTTTCTTTCTTTCTTTCTTTCTTTCTTTCTTTCTTTCTTTCTTTCTTTCTTTCTTTCCAGATCTACTCCCTTTCTGACTCTCATTAGAAAACAAACATGCTGTATGTATATGTACCCACAAATACTTAATGACAACCTTAAAAAATGTATTTGTATACTTTTATGCAAAATGCTGAAAATTTGTACATTTATCTTTGTTTTTTAAAATAAAGTAAAAAAGAAAACAAACATGCTTCTTAGAAATAATATAATATAATATAATATAATATAATATAATATAATATAAACAACCAAATTGGAATTAGACAAAACTAATGAACAAACAGAAAAGCAAACAAACAGAAAAAAAGAGACCAAGAGAAGAAACAAGGAGCAAAAACCCACTCATTCACACACTATGACATCTCATAAAAACATTAAACTGGAAGTTATAATGTATATACATTTACATACACATGCACACACATATAAATCATATATACATGCACATATATATACATCATACACACACACACACACACACAAACACACACACACACATATATATGTAAAGGGGCTGGTGCAGACCTGTACAAATACAGATTCTGTACATGTTGCCTCAATCTCTGTGAGTTCATATTACATTTTATCATCTCAATTTAGATGGCCTTGTTTTCCTGGAGTCCTCTGTCCACTCTGGTTCATAGCGTTCTCCTTCCTCATGGCAAGGTAACCTGAACCCTGCAGGGAGGTATCTGATGGAGACCTTCCCTTTAGGACTGAATGTTGATTGTTGAAAGTCTCTCATTCTCTGCATATCCTGCTGTGGACCTTTGTACTGTTAACTATCAAAGATGAAAATGTATGACTTGCCTGAAGAGCCCGCTACTGTCATCTGGGCTCAGATCCAGCGCTTTGAGTTGGTCTACCCCAACATCTACTCCTTTCACCAGCTGCTGGATCATGAAGAGGGGCCAATGCTGCAAAACCAGATCTGGGATCACGTCATTGCACTGGAAGACAAAAAGCTGAAACATGGTCATGATGGAAGTCTTCGTGATGGTCTGGTATTTATGGTGCTCCAGAGACCAGAGGCCTTGAGGTAGATCAATGACTCATGGCAATGAATATTTCCATGTAGATCTGTGTGGACAGAGGTATACTTAGGGACACACTGCAGTTTCTAATGCTACTGAGACAAACATAGTTGCAATGAAAGTGTGGGAAAGATAAAGGAACAAATCGGAGTAGACAGGGAGGAGGGAGGCTGAACCATGCTGATGTGTGAAGTTGCCTGAACTACAATTGGAGACCACATTATTATGCATGGACGGTACCACTTCCCAGAGGCCATGTTAATACCTGTGGGATGTGCTGTCACAGGGCACTGTGTTGGTGTCTATAGCCCATGTTGTCCTGTAAGCAACATAGATCTTGATGGCCAGGGCTGCCATCAAGGGCTCCACCAGTGTCAGTGGAAAGTGTTGCAGCTGAGGGATGTGTTGATATCCAAAGGTTGTTACTGCCACCTGCTTAGGTCCTTTTCATGTGCTGCCACAGGAGGCTGTCAAGATACTGCACAGGGCCATGTAAATGTGAGTTCCTTGTGTTGCAAACTGAGGCCACACTGATGTCTGTGGTGTGTGCTGCTACTGGGGTCTATGTTAGGTGCTGCTGCAATGGAGCTCAAGTGAACGTCTCTGGCCCATGTTAGCACCACCAAAGGCCATGTGAATGTCCATAGTCTGGGCTGCCTCCTGAAGTCAGGTTGATATCTGTGTACCATGCTGTCTCCAGGGAACTTGTTGGTGTCCGTGTTCTGTACAGCTGCCAGAGCCCATGCTGAGGTCCCTGATACATGCTGACATCAGAGAGCAGGAGGATGTCCATGATCTGTGCAACTGTTCACTGTAAAAGACAAGGAACTTTCTTTTGCCATGGTATCAATGATCGCAGACTCACAGCTGAGAAAGAGACATAGAAGGCTTCTGTGACAATGCCCCATGACGCTCTTCCCCAAATACCTAACTAGCAAGATAGGAAGCCACCTAAGAGCACTCTTAAAAATTGTGATCAGTACACTGAAGTGTACTGATTCTCCACCAGTAGCAACTTGAATGGTGTGGAAAATTTTGTTTTCTTTAATGTGCTGACCACTGGAAGTTTAACTGTACACCAGCGACTAGATAGAAAACAAATTGAATTTGTTTAATTTGTTCTTGTTATTTGTCTTGGGGAGACAGACCTGGGAGGACTAGTAAGTAAGGGTGGTGGAATGCTATGTGAAACTTCTGAATAACCAATAAAGCATAATGATAAAAATATATTGCACTGTTGACATTCATATCTTTTCACCATCCAGGGGGACAAATGCCCTTCTACTAATTAATATGTTATAAAGAATTATAAAAATAATCACTTCACGTTAAAGTAATTCTTGTGTCAAACATGTTGTCGAAAGACAGAATATTTCTCCGTAACACTTGTAACCTAAGAACAGAGAAATATTCCAGGGAAAGAATCTATGTAGTGTGGCTCCTCAAGTGATCATGTTTAAATAGCTCATTGTGCAGGAGATGGTTTATAGCATTTAATGTGGGCTGGCTCTTTTAGCCTCCCTATGTGGCTGGTAACCTGATGAACATCACACACACACACACACACATACACACACACACACACACACACACTAGGCAGAGGACACCCAGCAAAGAAGTAGGCCGGCCATTTGTAGAAGTGAAAAAAGAAATAACCAGACAAACTTCATGGGTACATATTTGTGCTGGATTTATCAAAAGGAAAACATACCTTAAAATTATGGGAACTGTTATCTAGAAAGTATGAGTGTTTGTGAACTTATCTCTGCAAAGACAGCAAGTGTCCAAGAGGCCATTCAAATCAATAGTGTAGGTAAGCACTTTGCCACAAGGCCCAATGAAGGTCAGAGGGCAACCCTCCAGCGTTGGTTCTCTCTTGCTTCTGTTAGATCCTGATACCTAACCCAGGTTGTCAGGCTTGGCAGCAAGCACTTTTATGTTCTGCACCATGCCTCCAGCCTCCAAATCTTTCTTCATTTAACCTAGGTTCCTGTCCATACGTGTTTCCTGCTTCTGTCTGCAGATTCCTATCATGTTAAATCTGCTTACTGGCCTGGATCAGACTCAATCTGTAATACAATAACTCATGCCGCCAATCAGAAGCAATTTACTTCTGATTCAAGAATCAAAATGGCAGGGAACTGGGCTCTATAACTCTGCGATCTGATTGGATGTTGTTTCCTGTAATGCTCTCTCTCTCTCTCTCTCTCTCTCTCTCTCTCTCTCTCTCTCTCTCTCTCTCTCTGTTCCTTTGCCAAGTCTCCTTGATGAGGAGGAAAGGCTGCAATTATCTGTGGATAGAAGGACAAATGTTTAGAATGTAGTTAGGGATTTTGCTGGTTTAGTAAAGTAGTGGTTGTAGGTTTTTCTCCAAGATCAATGATTTCATTTCATTAACCCTGAACAGATGGCAAGGTTTCAACACCAAGCATAATTTCTTCTTGTTGAATGAGTCTTAAATTCAATAAGGAAATTGTTACAGAGGTGGAGAGCCCAGCCCTAGTGAGTACACATACACCAACAGTGCCAGGCCTAAGGCTCCAAGAACATCACAGAAGAATGGGCAGAGAGACGGTAAGAGCCAGAGAATCAGGGTGTCTTCTTGAAATTGTATAACTTTGTAATGTCCAAAGCTACACCCGTTAATCTCACCTGGCCAAACAGGAATAAACAAGTACAGCAACAAAAGCTATGATGATATTGACCAGGAAAACCTCAATCCTACACAAAAACTGCATACAACTGAGTATGGATGAGAGCAGGACCACAGATTTCTTGAGGAAGAGCATTATCAATCGGTTATCCCACAGCAAAGGTCAGTCCTGAAGAGCATGCTATAGAAATATGGGTGTGAGATAAATATAATATGTATATATATATATATATATATATATATATATATATATTATATATGTGTGTGTGATATATAATATTTTATATAATATATAACAATTATTGATATATGCAGACATGAATTTGAAAGAGAAGGAGTAGAATATGGGAGAGTTTGGGGCAAGGAAAGGAAGGGGGAAAGAAAGGCCCAGGAAAAAGGCCACAATAGAATTTGTTGGCTTATGTGGCCTATGTATGTAGAAAACAGTGACAACCTCAGTTTTCTGATCAAAATGTTTGTTTCCTCCAGATCCAATAAACTGATGGGGAAGGTAGATATTTAACAATGCTACCAAAGGACAGGACTATAAACATTCTGGCATAAATGTTCCTGAATGTTTAGCCTTAGAAGGTAAACCCTCAGCTTCATTTTTCTGAAGTGGGAATGGTACCTGTGCAGCTAGTTCCTTGGGAGGATAAATTCTCGCAAGGCATGAGAAAAGTTTGATCATATTGAAGGTCATGCCTCTTTATTTAAACATTATTAGAGACTGAAATTAAATCACAAAGAAAAGAATTGGCTTCTATATTCCTTTGCTTGGTAATAAGATTATCTCCAAATTCTGTTTTTTGGTGCTAGCAAAATTTTCTAAACTTGATTCCAAACCAAGACAAATATCAATCAAAAATCAAATGCACTTAAAATGTACGTTTGTGTCTTAAAATATTCTGGTGCCTGTCATAATTCAAAGTTATTTCAGAGCTTTTAATGTACTTTTCGAACTACAACCTTACTTAGCCAAAGTGACTAATTTGGATTTAATAGCACCTATTTAATTGCAAAGTTCCCATTAGCCAAATTGTTTATAAAATGTTATATATATATTATTATTTATATTTCAATAGATAGATGTATTAATTTTAGTTCAACAGATATTCTACTGGCTTAATATTACAGATGATGGAACTTTTGGCTTGGGTTTATTTTCCCTACTAACTAAGAATTTTGTGAGTGTCTACCATGGACCTGTTCAGTATAGTTTTCTATAGAGAATAACAAATATGTTCCTTCCAGTTCGAACCCTGTTAATTAGATGAAGTGACACATGTAAGTGACAATGAAGAAATGCAGAATCATGTAACAAGTACGGCTGCCAGGATGATGTGACTGACAGGCTCAGGAGAGTAGTGCAGTGCGCCCTTTCCAGTCTCACATGTCAGGGATTTTCAGGACACACTAGGAAAGAAACCTAATTTCCTAGATATCTCTGGACCAGATTGCATGCCAGTAGCACTACCACCCCGCCACACAGAATTTTCCCCTAGTGGATATCTGATTTGTGAATTTAAATGTAGCTGTAAAGAAAAAGCAGGCAATTTGGAAGAAAATTTAGCAGGGTTTATTTTATTCTGTGGTATCCTTCATAAGTCATGTTTGGATATTCCCCATGTAGCAGACAATGTGGTCATGAGAAACAGGTTAGTTTGGTGTGTTCCAATAGCCTGAGTGGGTGTTCTTTAAAATATCCATGTTTCTAAACTGAAAAACTATGACTTTAAAATAGATTCTTGTGGGGCGCCGCCTGCACATTCTCCATTACAAGATGGCGCTGATATCCGGCTGGAGTTAGCAGTAAACAAGCCATGTGCGCATGTGCTGGGTAACTTTCCACTCCTTGAGCTCTGCCTCTTCCGTGGCGTCATAGGGCCTGATGAGTTTCAACCAATCAGGGGGCTCCGCGTCCAAGGCAAGGACTGATCCCTTTATAAGGGGACGGGCTAGATAGTTTTGCTCTCTCCCTCTCGTTGGTCTCGTCCCTCTCGTTGATCTCGTCCCTCTCGTTGGTTTCTTTCGTCTCATGGATCTCGTTCGTCTTGTTCGTCCTGTTCGTCTTCTTGGATTTCTTGGTCTTCTTCGTCTTTTTCGTCACGTGTAACAAGTACTGGTTCTCGAGGATAATAAAGTTTACCGCAGAAGAATTCTATTTCGTGTGCCGCGTCGTTCTTGCAGGCGAGACGGTTGCGCGGGACATCTGGTGCTGAAACCCGGGAATTCGACCACTCCATCGTCTGCACCACAGAAGACCCTTTGTCTTTGGGCAGAGAGGATCCAGAACTGCGGGGAGATTAGTTTGGCAATGTATGTCTAATCCTGGATCTTTCTTTAATTTGGTTTAAATCTTCCACGGCCGTGTGAAGGGTCCATAGAGGCTCTGGTATTCGTCAGTGCAGTTTTTATTCTCTTCCTCTTAATTTCCTCTTGTGTCCAACGGGGCTGGTGTTAATTTTGTGCTTAAGTTGGACGTAGATAAGCCGAGGCACCCCTGCGTTCCATAAGTCTTTGTAGATAAAAAAAGCGGAACGCGCTGAGACTTGCCTTTCAGTTTCACTTTGTGCCACCACGCAAATAAGCCGCGGGCATTACATCGCTGTGATGGGCTCTTCACACTCGACCATTACAGCCCTGCAGTCAATTCTTAAGCAGAGAGATTTAGAATTGCCCACCCGCATTTTGCAGCGTTTCGTAAAAGAGGTTGAGCGTACTGCCCCTTGGTTTGCGGTCTCTGGGTCTCTCTCACCAGCCTCATGGAAAAAATTGGGTAGAGAATTAGACTGTGCGCAGAATGCCGGAGACCTCGGGCCCGAAACCATGGCCATTTGGACGATGGTACAAAATTGTTTAAGAGATGAGAGTTGTAGGCCCGCCGTCGCTGCGGGGCAAGAGGTATTGAGTGAAGTCCAGGATAGACTATCAGAAGCCGAACAGAGTGAGAGGATGGGCGCGCGCAGGAAAAGATATCCCCCCCTAAGGAAAAAGGACCTCCAGGTACGCTGTACAGCGGGAGAGTAGTTACCCATAAACCCTCAGATTTTCATTCCCTTATGCCCTCTAATGTTAAGAAAAGGGGAGTCAGCTTGTACCCTGTAGAAGACTTTGAGGCTCTTAACATTGATAGCCCCGAGACTTCAGATGATGATTATGAGCGAGAAGGCTTAGACCCAGAAGAAGAAGAAGTGGAGGTAGATGAAGAAGCAGCTAGTTATGAGGAAAAAAGATATTATCCTGACGAGCAGTACAGGCCCATGCGCTTGTCCCCAGTAGTCCCGACAGCGCCTCCTTTACCCGTGGCCCCCCCTCCTTATGCAGCACGCATGCCTGTAAAATCCTTCTTGTTCCTCCCGGAAAGGGTGAGAAGGCAGATGTGTCTTGCTTTCCCTGTGTTTGAGACAGCTGAGGGTGGCCGCGTTCATGCCCCCGTAGAATATAATCAAATAAAAGAATTGGCAGAGTCAGTCAGAAAATACAGGGTAACCGCCAACTTTACCATTGCTCAGCTTGATAGACTGGCTATCTCTGCCTTAACTCCCTCTGATTGGCAGACAATTGCCAAGGCTGCTCTACCGAGCATGGGACAGTATATGGAGTGGAAGGCTCTTTGGTATGAGGCTGCCCAAACCCAAGCAAGAGCCAATGCTACAGCGTTGACTCCTGAACAACAAGAATGGACATTTGATCTGCTGACTGGCCAAGGTCGCTATGCAGGAGATCAGACAGCTTATCATTGGGGTGCCTATGCCCAAGTGTCAAGCACAGCCATTAAGGCCTGGAAGGCACTTTCAAAAAAGGGAGGGGCCGATAATCAGCTTACAAAAATCATTCAGGGACCCCAAGAGCCTTTTTCAGATTTTGTAGCCCGCATGACCGAGGCGGCAGGTCAGATCTTCGGGGATCCCGAGCAGGCTGCCCCTCTTATTGAACAGCTTATTTTTGAGCAGGCCACCAAAGAATGTCGAGCCACTATCGCCCCTAGAAAGGGCAAAGGTCTTCAAGATTGGCTTCGAGTCTGTAGAGAACTGGGCGGGCCACTCACTAATGCAGGTCTCGCGGCAGCCATTTTGCAGTCCCAGAGGGGCCCTCCACAAACTCCTGATAGACAGATCTGTTTTAAAAAGGGAAAAGGCTTGGGATGCTATGAACAAGGACCCCTAGAGCCTGTCTCGCCTAACCCCAACAAAGAAAGGCAGGGTCTGGGCTTTTTCTAAGCGCCATTGAGGCAGTACGGCCCATACCATAGAAAACGGAGGATCCGGTATGGGTTCCTCAATGGCCCCTTACCTCCGAAAAATTAGAAGCTGTTACCCAATTAGTTAGAGAACAACTACAATTGGGTCATGTAGAACCCTCTACTTCACCTTGGAATACCCCCATTTTTGTGATTAAAAAGAAATCAGGAAAATGGTGATTGTTGAATGAATTGAGAGCCATCAATGAACAAATGCATTTGCTTGGCCCTATACAACGTGGCCTATACCTCACAAAAACTCCAACAATTTTGTAGCCAGATGGCTGTGACTCATCTTACAGGTTTGCCGTATAATCCACAAGGACAAGGTATTGTGGAGCGTGCTCACCGCACCCTTAAATCATATCTAATAAAAAAAAAAGGGGAATTATGCAGGCTTTGCCCCCTGTGCCTAGGACCGCAGTATCCATGGCACTATTCACCTTAAATTTTTTAAATCTTGATGACCACAGCCATACGGCGGCTGAAAGGCATTGCCTACCCATGGACAAACCAAGAGAGATGGTGAAATGGAAAGATGTCATAACTAATAAATGGAAAGGACCGGATCTTGTGTTGATAAGATCCAGGGGAGCTGTTTGTGTTTTTCCTCAGGATGAAAATAATCCCTTCTGGGTTCCCGAGAGGCTCACGCGAAAAATGACGGAGACTCCTGATGACAGCCCTGCTCCTGATGCTGTGGAAACAGAGTCAGAGGAGAGGCGAGATGGGCGATTCTGTTGGCATTCCTGAAACCAATTCCAGCGGAACATGATGCTACAGTCTTCCCTAAGCTTTTCACCTCCGATATTAACTTGGGTGGGGGTGGGACTCTTGGGAGCAATCCTTTGCTGCGGACTTGCGTTGCTTCTCTGGCTGGTTTGTAAGCTCAAGGCCCAAACAAAAAGAGAGACAAGGTGGTTATTGCCCAAGCGCTTGTCGCTCTAGAACATGGAGCATCAGCCGATATCTGGTTGTCTATGCTTAAGCAGTAGGTCGCCGGCCAGACAGCTCTTGCACTCCTAGAACTTCGGTTCATTGCACAGGATTAGAGTGTCTGGTTTGAGCAGCCCATGAGGGATGCCGAGCAAAGCATCGCACTGAGAACCCCTTGTTGCAGGGCATCTCTGGGAGGTATGTCATTTTGCGTGAGGGTTGCCTGCCCCAGTGTCCCTCCCTCAGAAAAACGGCAGAGTGACAGGTCAAGAGTACTATGGGCTACAAAAAGCCTAGCGGTTACTCCTGTACATGGTCTTTATACACCTTAATGAGGAATTGACTTCTATCTCCGCCCTCCTAATATGGGTGTCCTACTTTGCTCAAAGAATAAAAGATAGGGGGAGATGTGGGGCGCCGTCTGCACATTCTCCATTACAAGATGGCGCTGATATCCAGCTGGAGTTAGCAGTAAACAAGCCATGTGCGCATATGCTGGGTAACTTTCCACTCCTTGAGCTCTGCCTCTTCCGTGGCGTCATAGGGCCTGATGAGTTTCAACCAATCAGGGGGCTCCGCGTCCAAGGCAAGGACTGATCCCTTTATAAGGGGACGGGCTAGATAGTTTTGCTCTCTCTCTCTCGTTGGTCTCGTCCCTCTCGTTGATCTCGTCCCTCTCGTTGGTTTCGTTCATCTCGTAGATCTCGTTCGTCTTCTTCGTCCTGTTCGTCTTCTTGGATTTCTTGGTCTTCTTCATCTTTTTCGTCACGTGTAACAAGTGCTGGTTCTCGAGGATAATAAAGTTTACCGCATAAGGATTCTATTTCGTGTGCCGCGTCGTTCTTGCAGGTGAGACGGTTGCACGGGACAGATTCTTCTCTCATACAATGTATTACCACCACAGTTTTCCCTCCCCACACTTCTCCTGGCTCTCCCCTCTTTCATAGATCTACTTTCCCTCTATTTCCCAACAGACAACAACAAAACTGAACAAAGCAAAGTACAATATGATTATAAATGCCTGATAGAACAAAACAGTCCCACACTGAGACTGGTCAAGGCCACCCAATAGAAGAAAAGGGTCCCAGGAGCAGGAAAAGGAGTCACAGAAACAACATTCCTACTATCAAGAGTTCTACAAAACCACTAAGCTAACAGCCATATCAGACAGGCAGATGAGCTAGTGCAGATCCAAGGAGACTGTCTGCTTATTGCATCAGTCTCTTTGATCTCATATGAGTCCTGCTTAGTTAATTCAGTGAGCTGTATTCTTCTCATATCCCTTATCTCCATCCCCCCTGACTCCGACAGACTTTTCCCTCTTTGTGGCAAGGGACCCAATGGAGATCTCCAATTTAGACTCTCTACACAATGTCTGACTGTGTGTCTCAATGCCAGCTCCCATCTGCTGCTAGAAGAAGCCTCTCTGATGAGGACTGGACAACACATCAATCTATGAGGACAGCAGAATATCAGTAAGAATCCTTCCTTTGCTTTTTCTTTTTTAAGAACATTGTTTTTGGTTCTACACTAAGTCTCTGGGCCATCTGGTTCCTAGCCACCTGGGTAGTAGAGGACATGGTCTTTTTTTTCTCATGGCCTGAGCCTTAAGTTAAACCAGACATTAGTCAGCCACTCTCATGAGATCTGCAATACCATTTCCCCAGCATGTCTTGCTTGCAGGACAGATTGTAGGTCAAACATAGCTGGGTTGGGTATCTAGGTTTCTCTGTCAGTAGATGGCAGATTACCTTTTCACACCAAGACTTAGGGGTGAAGCCTCCATGCAAGCACCAGCTCAACCTCTCTACAATCTGTGATCTGTGTGGTTATTTTCTGCAGAAGTAAGAACCTTCAGAGAGCAACATCTTTTTTACCATCAGCCTAAGGTGTTTGGCGATCTCCACAAGATCTCTGCAGAGAGCAAATGTCCCAGTGTAACCCTGTCACACCACTAAAGGCATTCTCTGGCTACAAAAGATGGCCAATTTGTACTCCATATTCTTTATTACTGGGAGTTCTCAGTAGGGTCTCCCTCAGATTAAAGGAAATTTCTACTGCAATTCACTTTTCCCAACATCCTCCTAATGCCTTAGTTGGGTGGTTTCTTCCACAGGTCCCTCCTCCACACATAATCACCCTGTTCCCATCCCCACCTGCCCCAACTCCACCCAAAAAATATATTCTATTTCCCATTTCTAGAAAGATCCACGTGCCCCCCCCCCCATAGGACTTTGGTTAGGGCTGGATTGCTGGAGGCCTCACAGGGAAATCTCTGGTCTGAGAAAGGAGTGACTTCTATCACCTCTGTTGATGGGACTGGCTGGTGCGTGGGTTCAGACAGAGGGGAAGCACAGGACAGGAAAGGAGGAGCCGATTTCACTGCTTCCGCTGCCTGTCCCCATTTCTGCCGCTACCATGTGGCACTGGTCTGAACTGAGTCAGCAGAAGGCTCAAGCACAGAGTGCAAGAAGCTTGGGGAGAAGAAATCACTTCCCAAAGGGCAGTGTTAACAGCTCTTATGGCAGAAGCTCTTAGTGGGCAAATGGTTCTTGCACCTTTACTCTTTTACTCACCCCCCATTTATATACAGTTTTTGGGATAGTTCAGAATCTGACAACAGGTGCTTCTAATTGGTTTGGCCTAAGGGCTTGGGCAAACCTTGCCTACATATATGGGGGGTGTGGTCCTGTGTCTGCCTGGAGCTTATGTGACCACAAACATGTCTTCACCTATGGAGGAGGGTCTTGAGGCATGACTGAGCCTACCTCTTCTTCAGAGAAGGAAGTTGGGGTGTGACTCATGCCACTTTATTGGGGGATGCAGTGCTTATGGTGGCATGAAAGGAGCCTGGTTTCTCGAGAAACTAGGGAGCACCTGTGCTTTCTTACCTAAAGTTTCTGGGACTTCTCTTCACTACCCATCAACTCTCCCCCATACCTCTCCCCCTCCCAGAGCCTATGACTCTTAGGAGCCAAGAATCCCTGAAAGAGGATACCGGAATTAAATAGTCTACAAAGGCAAAGACCATTATTTGTCGGCAGAAATCACCAGCATGTAGGCATCAACCATTCATCAAAATGGCAATGACCTGAGGGGCTCTCAGGCTTCCTTTTATGCAGGGCTAGAATTTTCCAGAAGGGTTAGGCAACCTCTAATATAATTGTTATGGGCAAAGCACTGACAATAGTACAATTTCGATTTGCCGCTGTGTTAGTTTCTCTATATTTGGTGAGGCCTGGAAGAATTTCAAAAACCAGCTCAGGTCTGGCCCCATTATCTGCTCTGGCCTGGTAGCTGGAAGACTGGCTTAGTTCTGGAACTGTCCTCCTTAGTTCAGGGTTGTCATTGTTTAAAGGATCATTGTCAGTGGCTCTTTTTGAGGAGCCCAGTATGCATCGGGGAAATTGAGAATTTTTATTGCCAAGGTTTGGGATCTTTTAATGATACTCCTTTATGGGAGAGTGGGAATGGTAACTGGATCTTTCTAATAGATTCTAACTACTTCCCTTGGTATTTGACAGTCAACTACAGGTCTCCTCCTGAAAATGGCACCACACAGCACTAGAGTTTATAGGTTGAAGAAGGTTAAATGGAGGAACAGCTCTCTCTAGGCACCTACTGGGGCATTATTTAATCATGCCTCCAGGAGACTTCTGGGTCATCCTTCCCCTTCATGGTTACCCACACAATTTACTGAAATCTTAACTTGGTCTGTAAGTATCTTCACTCTGTTTGCAACTAAAGACGTTTGTTCATGTAGCCCAGAAAAATGTTTATGTACCAGGGTCTTCTGTATTACAAAAATTAGTTTTCATACATTTCTAGGCATTAGAAGTCTAAAATCAGGGTATTATAATGCTAAAATTCTAAACTCTGTTTCTCTTTCTCACACACAAACACACACACACACACACACACACACACACACACACACACAAAACCACCACCACAACAAAATAATTCTTTTCTTTCATTTAATAATTATGTTTATAACATGTGTGTGGGGCTGGTGAGTGAGTAGAGAAAGAAGGGGAGAAGAATGTGTTTAGATAAGTGAAGATATCCCCCAAAGCCACAGGAAATCAAGAGTTACCAAAAAAAAAAAAAAAAAAAGTCAACTGCCTGATATTGGGTTCTAGGAACTAAACTAGAGTGCTTGGCAAGAGCATTAAGCATTCTTACCTCTTTAGCCATATTTTTTTGAGTAAGGATGTTTTTCAGTACTTCTGGTGTCTAGTTTTTAATAGCACAAATGACATTTTTGAGGCATCCACATTTATTATCTAGTTATCTCATAAAGTCTCACAGTATTGTCAGATATGTGGGCAGGATGCATCCTATCGATTTTAAGCAGATAACCTTAATCCACTGAGGATGTTTGTGTTTTAATGATATTCTCTGCCCCGCATAGACCAAAAACTTGTGGGATAAGAATCTATGAGCTAAACATAACTTAGTTGTCTAAGACTGGAACAAACATCCATGGCCAAAGATACAACTGACCTAAGAGATTGCCCAAAGTTGTTTCATGCAGTTGTTCTCTTATTCAAGTGTAAGAACCACTCTGGGGGAAGCAGAGGTAATTAGTGTTGTGGTGTAACATTGATGTCTGTTGTAATTGCAAATGAGGGAGATGGGAAATAAGAAGACAGAAGAATAAGTGTTCGATGAAGAAGCAAATACTCTGTTTCCTTCCTTTATAGGCTTTTTCCAGTTAACCAAGGACATTTATTAGTAGAGTGCAAGTTAGCTTGCCATTGTCAATCCAGGACATACTAAGAATGAAAATTTTAGGAATGTTTTTATATTCCTATAATCTTGAGTCTAGACCCTGTAGTGTGGTGTTTATAATTGCAAAGGTTTATGTTGTCCACTTGACAGGATCTAGAGTCACCCTGGAAGCAAGCTTTGAACATGTATGCTACAAAGACTCTAGCCTGGATTGGTTGATGTCTGCTAGAGTTACACCCAAAGAAGGTGTGAACAGCACTAGTCCAGGAACTGGACACCTGCATCAGTTCTCACTGAGTAGCTGTTTTATATACCTGCTGCTATTTCCTTCCTTCCTTACACCCATTTCTCCTTCCTTCCCTGTCTCCCTCTTTCCATTCTTCCTCCCTCATGTTGTTTTTGTCAGGTATTTTTTTACAGCTATGAGAATGTAACTAATGCAGCAAGTTAACTGTGATCTTCTGAGCCTCGAATGCTACAAAGTGACGTTCTAGCTCAGACACTTATACTTACTGACTGTGTGCTCACTGTATGAAACATCATGTGGAGTCATGAAAGGTAATTTAATTGTGGGATCTGAAACAGTGGAGCTGGGTGGGTTACCTAGAAAATGAAGCTTGTTTGTGCTTTTATGGTCCTCTAGAATCAGCACGAGTTTATTCAAACATTTGAAAACTGATAAGAAAAAGAAATCCAGAGACATTTATTTATTGGAGAGGGAAAAAGTCAATATGTGGGGAAAAAAAAATTACCACTTAGTCAAGAGAACCATCTTAAAATAGGGAGCTCTGAAAAGCCGCTGTTATGTCCCATGTCTGTAAGCCTAGCACTTGGTAGATCGAAGCTGGTGGATTATCATGAGTTCAAGGCCAGCCTTGGATGCATTTTGAAACCTTTCATAAAAAGAAATGTGAACATCTCCATATATAGATAGGTTCTCAAGTCTTTGAAAGTGCTGAATACATGGGTCTTTTTTTGAATTGTTAAGAGTGACTTACTTGAAGAAAGACAGAGGAGTGGATACCAAATAAACATAACAGGATGATCTGAGTAATACTTTATAATCTCATATCGTCTGAAACGGACCTAATGCACTTACTGCAGACCACCCACCTCCGCGCTTGTGGTCCCAGGACCAGCACAAATGCTTTGACTCCGCACAGCCCTACACTAAATGGCTTCCACAGCTGGATCTCATTTACATGCTTCTGAAACCAACAAGTGACAAAACTCCAAGGAAAACCACATTCACTGACACTCCTGCCACCACTCCCACCAATTAGGCACTACAACCAGTGAATATAAAAAGGGAAAGGTGAACTAAACCTTCAGGAGGAGGTAGCTGTGCTGAAGGCTCAATGAAGAAGAGATGTGCAGATGAAAAAGAAGGAGTTTGCCTGGAGAGACCCATGGACCCAGGTGCATTCGAAGCATAGGATGGCATCCTCTGTCATCAATAGGAGGAGAGGCCTTTGGTCCAGAGAAGATCATTTTCCCAGTGTAGAGGAATGCCAAGGTGCTGAGGTGGAAGAGGGTAGATTGGAGTGGGAGTACTTTCATGGAGGTAATGGGAAGGGAAAGGGAAGAAGTTAACATCAGAATGATAAATGCAGAGAATATCCAATAAAAAATAAATATTTTAAAAGAAGGAAAAATTAGCTCTGGCTTCTTTTGCTCTTTTGCTCTTGCCTTCTTTCTCCTGCTCTTTCCCCATTCCATTCCTTCCCACCTCTCTCTCCAAGTGCTCATGGCCAGCCTTTATTCCTCATCTATACTGCTCTTCTGCTCTACTTCTCCCTCCCTCTCTCTCTTTCTCTCTCTCTCTCTCTTTCTCTCTCTCTCTCTCTCTCTTTCTCTCTCTCTCTCTCTCTCTCTCTCTCTCTCTCTCTCTTTCTCTCTCTCTCTCTGCTTCTACTACCCATAAATTCCCCTCCACATTCCCTAAATAAACACTATTCTATACAAAAAAGGAAGAAAGAGTTAAAGTAGCCCCCAGTACTACAGGTGCTGCAGTAGGAGTTGTTGCCCTAGGAAGGGCTTTCATCCTGCTTTTGTGCATCCCAACCCTGAACTCATTAATTCCTGCTAAGGAATATCAGAAAATTGGTATAGAGATTCCTCAAGAAGCACTCAAATTGCCTTTATGACCATTGCAAAGAATGCATGTCTTTGATTCTTGAGAAATTTCTACAAAGTCTCTCAGTGTGTGTTATGATGTTGTGCTTGGAGGTCTTGTGAACAGGGTGGAAAAGGGAGTCATTGATTCAACGAAGGTTGCAGGAACTGTTTCCCTGGATGCTGCAGGGCTGGTTTCCATGTTAACTAAAGCAAAATCTACAGTGATAGAAATCGCCACAAGAAAGAATGAGTGTAGACAAGATGCAATGGGTCAGTGGGAGCGGGTATGAGATGTGGCTTTGCTATAACTCTGCCAACAACTCTTGGCCTTTAACAATGCACGGCGACAGGAAGCTCCAGGAGGTATCCTCACCAGCAACTTTAGAGACATCTCCTGAAATGAATACCTCAGGAAAAGGCTAGTTGATTACTATACACACCAGTTACACCTCAGTCAACACTATCTAATGGTTTACTGATGGCATCACCCAAGCCTACATAGAATTTGGTTTGTATTTTTGAATAAAGCCATTTGTCTGTTCTTGATCCTGTATATAAGAATTATGTACCAGTGCTCCAGCTTAAATCACTGACATGTTTTTACAGCTCCATTATAGTCCTTGTTGTGACTAAATGAGTAATTCAAAAAAAAACCCTTCTGTAGAAGGAGGGATAACTAACTGCATATGGAGGAAGTCTCCAATTTTGTTACCTACATGCAATAAAATTTCATTTAAAGTTAAAACACCAAAAGAGCCCTGATGCAAGAAAGCTTCTAAGACGTGATCCCTGGATATCTTCCTCAATTAGTTCATTTCTCCCACAGGACAATAAAACATGTTCCGATAGGCTCCGGGGTGTGATCTATAGCTAAGTCTTTATTCTTGTGCACCCCAAATCCTTAGAATTCTCATCATTCACTGCATGCTAGCAGTCTGAGAGTCTTGCTTCACTGGCAGCTCTGCAGATGTGATTCCACTCTGATTACCTTGATTTGTCAGTGTATTTAGGCCTCACAGCATTTAAAATGTAGCTGTCTGCAGATACTTGATTGGGTATTAGAGGACTGTCCCTGATGGGGAAAGCTCAGTAATGAGAAACCCTGTAAGTGCTTAGGTACTTTTGAAGAAGAAGGTCATTTTATGGAAAGGAGGTGTCGTCTCCTGTCTGCATTATCTCTTTACTTGGCTATTAAAGATGAAAAGATATAAAGTCTGGCCCAGGGGTGGTGAAGGATGTGAAATCATGAGCTGAGAAAGAGCTGAGGAATGAAAGATTCCGGACTTTCAGCTGGATACGGGGTTACCTGGAGTCCACCACATCTCCCATCTGAGGACAAAATGAACAGGCGAAGAAGTGGGCAGGTTTGGGGAAATGTTTTCAGACATGCTCTTCCTCCTTCCTTCTGTCTCTTTGTATCTACAGGGTAGACCCAATCAATGGACTGAACTGTCACATGGAACTAAGGTTGTGAAAGTTATGTGACATTATTGCTATTGTAAGGTTTTTGTTGTGGTTGCTTTTTTTTTTTTATGAGCAAATCTGAAACATGGGGAACCTCCATTGTCTCACCTTCTCCTCCAAGCTGCAAATTCCTCCTCAGGCTGAGCAAGAAGGCTTTTCAACTGAGGTTGAAAACTGAGGGGTAAACCCAAGGTTAACAAAAGCCCACATAGCTCAGAACAAAACCTTGGGTATTTGAGGGCTTCTCCCAAGGATAAAAACAGCTGATCAGACAAACTTTATATGTGTGTGTATATATATATATATATATATATATATATATATATATATATATATATATATATATATAGAGAGAGAGAGAGAGAGAGAGAGAGAGAGAGAGAGAGAGAGAGAGAGGAAGAAAGAAGTAAAGGGTGTTCTGAATAACCCTGCAATCTACTAAGAGAGCCCCAGCTTTCCATGTCCAAGTGGGCTTTTCAGTAAATCCTCATTCATATTCCTGTTGGAAACCTTAGATGAAAACTCAAATTGTATAACAAAGGCAGTTCTTACCTTAGTCTGTCAGTGGACTCCTTTTCTTAGGTGAGTAGTTGTGTGTGTGTGTGTGTGTGTGTGTGTGGTCTCCTTCAGAAAATTTGTCACACAACTTTTTCATGGTGTACATTTTTGTACATTGCATTTTTCTTGGAACAAACTATTTCCTAATGTTTATTGACTATTTGTATATATTCTGTATGCCCAATTTTTCAATGTTTTAAATGTAATTTTATGATGTTCAATGCTTTACTGTACTTATTGATTTGCAAATAATCCTTGGGTCAGGGAAGTTTAATAGTTCTCATAATATTTTAACTTTTTCTTTTCCTAATTAATTAAGTATTCTGTTTTTGTTAAATTTGAATTTCTTTTCATTTTATTACTCTTGAAATTTGCCTCAGATTAAATATCAGGTGAGTCAACCCTTTGTACTGCCCTAGAGGAAACTACTCAAAAGCACCATCTAAGCATGCCTGGGGCTCTTTTGTATAGTGTGTCTGTACTCCTAAGTGATTTGTCTTTTCTCCAGCAAGAAGGAGTTCAGTATAATTGGATAGGAATAAAAAGTACAGGACTTACTTTGCTCTCAGAGAAGACCCACCTGAGAAAATATTGGCAGGAATCATAGATTTCCTAGCTGGGGTGAGAGGTTTAATCAAACATACACCACTATGCACAACATAGCAAAAGTGACTTGGAAATACAGAGTTTGGGCCTAATCACTGATAACTGCTAGAAACAGTTCAGTCTGACACACAGTTAAACCACACACAGAACCAATTCTTCTAATTTCATTGTGTTTTAAAAAAACATCAGCTGTTTTTACTCACCTCATTTTCCTTTATCCCCATGACCAGTATGACCTTTGAAATTCTTTGTTTCTTTTTGTTCAAGTCTTCTTGGATAAACCATCTTTAATTATGTGCTTAGACTCTCTCTACTTTTCATGTGAGATGTTCCACACTTTGATAAACACATTACTTATAGACTCCTTAATTATACCTATAGATTTTTTAAAACTTACCTTTATATTGTCATCACTAATAATATATAATATCTTTGATTTAGTTGATATTTTATCGATTTTAAAATATTCTATTATCTTTTCTAAACATACCTGTTAAACATTTGGTAAATAGGAACTGAGTTTTTTCCATCTTGCTTCCTTTACAACTAAGAAGCTCTTGTCACAGCTTGCTCCTCTATTCTTTGCTAAGCTATTTGTTTAAGTTACAAGTGAGTCCAGATGTCATTTTGTATTTAAGTACCCATGGGAGATTGGAGCTTGTCCTATATTAAGAAAATTCAAGCAGCCATATTTGAGCCTATGAAAATCTACTTGGTCAGAATTCAGCCAATAAATCTCTTTGGATTCTATTCCCCCACTCCCAGATAAATTACTCAATACACGAAGAAGATATAGTATGTAGTATATTATTTCCTAATATAGGCTATGAAAGCTTGGAACTTAGCTTTAAGATAGCCCTTATAATCTGAGAAGATACAGTGACATGCAGCTAATTATTTGGAAAGAGCCTGAAATAAGCAGGGAGAAACAGGCGCTGTGGTAGAGGTCCGATCAAAGTGCTGTGTGAGCTACTTAGCTGCTTGGTCACATTTTCATTCCATGTAACAGCATGCCTAGAAAAATAACCTCATGGGAGGGAACCTTCATTTTTGGCTTACAGTTTTGGGGGCCTTGGTCTTTACCTAATTGGCTATATTGTTTTGGTCTATGGTACAAAACAGTACCTGTGCTTGTACGGCAAAGAAAAGTTTTTCACCTCTGTGACAGGGAAATAGAATTCAAGGTACCTGGTCAAGGGTTCCCAATATCCTCTACAAAGTCTTCATCGTTCTAATATCCTTAGAGCAAGCCCACCCTCTTAAAAGTTTGCAACCCAACAAAATCATCAGTGGCTGGGGACCAGCCTTTAACATACTGACCTTTGGTGGACACTTAGGATCCAAACTGTGGACATGATAATGAATAAGGCGTTTAGAACCCATGTGATGTGCTACAAAACCACATTTTTTTCCACTTTGGGATAGTTAAGAAAAGGATTCTTTGGAAATCTTGCACGGGAGTTGAGCCTTGATGAGTGAAAACAATTCTTTCGTGTGGAAGGGATGATCCCGTAATTATTAGGTTTACACATCTGCTGGGGTTTTAGTTACCACCTTACAAAGTGCCACAGGCCATTGGGTCATTAGAACACTATACAGCCTCATTTAACTTGGCAGACCCGAATAGGAATGTGATGTACATGTTGGGTTCACACAATAAATCCTAGTCGCTAGACTGTGCTTACATAGAAACTACTTCCTAGTCATTGAGCTGGTAAAATGTTTTAAGAGAAAAAGAAAGAAGAAAGACACGCTTAGCAATTTTATTTACAAGAACATCTCAAAGTGGTTCAATTAATTGACAAAGGTCACTTAAGCAAACTTTATCGTAGCAGAAGGCATGGACTTAGAACCGAGACAGTTTTCTATATCCTTCATGGTAATTTTTATTGATGTGAAATCAAAATTATTGCATCTCTGGGTCCCATTAATTTTTTTTCTTTCCCTTTTCGGAGAAATGTGTACTTTCAATTTTGCAGTGGACTTGTACATTGAGGGAAGTTTCAAGAGACATAAAATGGACCCAAACGCAGGCAATGCTTTGGAAGTCAGCACCCGCATAAAGAACAGGTGGAGTAATCTGCACCTGAAAAAAAAAAAAAGACATTGGCAGAACTCCCAGCCTGGTACCTCATTCACCTACAGGAGAGTGGGGGAGGGGGGAGGCAGGGAGAGTGAAGAGATTGGGGGGGGGGTGAGTGAAAAGGGAGAACTGAGAAAGAGGAAACCAGAAGAGAGAGTAGAGAGAGGGGGAGAGAGAAAGAGAGGAATGCTCCTACCCAGGAGAGAGGTACCCTTTGTCTGACAAACCCTGTAAGCCGCCCCACGGTTCCCACCTCCAAGCTTCTGAGGAGCGGCTAGGTGGAGCCCGCGCCCGCGGAGCCTCGCGGACTCCAGATCCGGGTTTTGCCAGCCGCCCCTTTCTCGGCCTGGAGCCCCCCTCCCTGGTCCGGGGAGCCCTCTGCCCGTCACCCCGCCGGTGGCTCACTCCGGCCTCGGCTGCCTTGGCCGCTGCGCGCACGCTGCCTGTCCGCGGGCGCGATCGCCCCCTCCGCCCGCTCGGCCCGCAGCGCTCGCTCGCTCCAGTTCCCAGGAGCGGAGATGCAGATGGCACGGCAGGGCCGGGAGGGCGACGCCGCCGCCACCGCTGCCTCCGCCGCCGCCGCTGGCATCTCGCGGACTGCGCGCTGCCTCCGCTCCCGCAGCTGCTGCTGCTGCCGCCGCCGCCACCGACTGTGACTCGCCCCCCTCCCTCCCCTTTCTTTCTTCTCTCTCTCTCTTTTATTTATTTATTTCATTGGCCTCGGTCCTCTTCCTCCGGGTGTGCGCGCGCGGGCTGCACGGTGTGCTGTGGCAGGAGCTCGCCCGTGTGTCCCTCTCTCTCTCTCTGTGTGTGCGTGTGTGTGTGTGTGTGTGTGTGTGTGTGTGTGTGTGTGAGTGTGTGTGTGTGCGCGCGGGGAAGAGCGTGTGCGTGTCTGGAGGGCGCCCCGAGCCTCAGTGGCTCCGGTGGGGGAGTCAAGAAGAGAGAAATAAAATAAAATTTAAAACAGAGGACTGAAGCCGGCGGCCGCGGAGGTTGGCGGGGACGGCGTCGGCTCGCAGCCCGGGCTGGGCGATGAAGCTCCCGCATGCCCGAAGCCACCCGGCGCGGCCGGCGAGCTGATCGGCAACTACCGGAGCTCGGGGCTCGCCACCGGCGGCAGGCACGCAGCCCTCGGCGGCCCGGCGCCCGCTCTGCCCGCGCGTCCACGCCGGGCACCCGGCAAGGAGTTTGCGCGGTTCGCGCCTGGGCTCTCGGAGCCGGTTGCGGGCGGCGGAGCGGACCCTCTCCTGCCGGAGCACCTCGGGGGCAGCAGGAGGACGGCGAGGAGGGCTGGGCAGAGAAGCCACGACTGGTCCTCGCGGCTGCCCCTACCTATCCCCTCCCTCCCGCTCGGAGGCGGAAAGGGGAGGACGAGGAAGAAGAAGAAAAAGAAAGAGAAGGGGGGTGGGGTGGGAGAACTGGATATAAAGATCGGCTGCGGGGGGGGGATGGTGGAAGATTTTTGGTCTCCTCAGCAGCGGCTTTTCTTGCGGCGGCGGCGGCGGCGGCGGCTGCAGGAGGAGGGAAAGCAGCTCCAGCTATGACTGCCGCATGTTAATAGCTCCCGCTTGGGTCCACCGGCTGCAGAGAGAGACACAGCCTGACTCCGAAGTTGTGCAACTGTGCCCTGAGAGAGACATTTGAACCCTCCTTCTCTCTGCTCTGCTTTTGCCCCCTGGGGCGTGTGAAGCGAGGAAACGGAGAGAAAGACTAACATCGGCTTCCCCGGCTTCCCCTTTCTCCATGGCCGTGTAGAAGAAAGGAAAGAGACACTTTTTGTTGTGTCTTTGACTGGGGTCTCCACCCTCCTATCATCTCTGCGTTTTGATTATCATTCGTTGCTTGCTGTGACTGGGGTGTCTACAGTGGGACAGGTCCATTTTTTTTTTCCTGTTTTCTTTTTCTTTCTTCTTCTTTATTTTTTTCTTTTCTTTTTCAATTTTTTTAAAAAAAATTTTTGCCCCGGGGCTCAATGGATGGATTGTGGAAAACTGCACCGGGTTGCAGGTTGTTGAACAACTGATGGGACCATCTCAGGCACGGCGGTTACGAAAGGTAATTTATTCCTTGCACTCCTCATAATTGTGGTCGCCCTGGTCGGGCGCAGGCGGAGGCATCCGATGGGCGGGCAACCGAGGGGGTGCGGGGTTCATGTACACTCACCCTTCCACTCACACATTCGCCTTCGCACACTCGCCCTCAAGCGCACACTCATCTGGTCGTGATGCGGGGCGGGAAGGGTTCCTCCTGGCTGGTGGGCGCTGGGGTTTGGCAAGGGTTCTAGGTTTCATCAGGTCCTGGGCGACCAGGTGACAGAGCGAGATGTAGAGGAGAGGAGAACTCGCGTCCTGTCAGTCGCACAAGCTGGGTGACAGGGACGAATCCCACCCCGCGCATTTCCCTCCCCTATCACCCCATTGCCGTCCTATGGTAGGGGCAGAAAGCAGCCGAGGGGGCGCCTTTTCTCCGCTAGGCTGGAGCAGCATTGGATGAGGGAACGGGTTGGAGGACGAGCAGGGACCGGGTGAGGAGCGCAGTTCGGGGGTGATGGCGAATGTGGGGTGGTGAGCCTGGTGTGATCCTCCCTGGACGACGGCCTTAGAGCATCCAAGGTGGCTGAGATTGCCTGGGTCGCGCCCCTGAGAAGTGGAACCGGGTTGCCTCCAGACATCTCTCTTGAGTGTCTTAGAGCCGGGCAGTTTGATTTAGACCTTTAGTGCCTAGGCTTTGTTGACCGATTTTAGCTGAAGAAAGCTGTCACTTTCGCGGGTGTCACGGGGTTGAGCTGTGCCGGGAGTGAGCACCCAGTTTAGAGGATGTTCAGTGGGTCGGGCGGCCGTGGCGCCAGGGTGCGGTGGGCAGAGCAGGGGTGGCCCTGGTGGCGGGTTACAGGTAGGCGAGCTGGCACCCGGGAGCTTCTCTTGGGAGATGGACAGTCTCTGGGGCTGAAGTGGAGCGCAAGAACCCCAGGACACAGCCTCTGGCAGAGAAGGCTGCTGAGCACGCCAGATGTCCAGCAGTGCAGCCCTGTGAGTGTAGGGGTAGCTGCCAGTGGTCGGCGTGCGTGTATTCTGTGTCTAGGATCCTGCGCACTTAGGGTGGCGGGGATAGGACGGCTGGAGCTTCTTTGGTGAAGCTTGTTCACAGAAATCGCTTGGGATCTGCTTAGCTGGAAAATCTGGTTTGAGGAGGCCCAGAGGGCCCCCCGGTGGGGCTGTGAGGAAGCCTGGCAGCAGGTTCCCTCTCCCCTGGAGATCAATGCAATGTTTGGAGTTGCTGGTGCAGCGCTCCACGTATCCCAAATTGGCCTTGATTAGACCTGCTGGAGCAGTCGCCTCTCGCAGATTTGCGGTAATCAAGTGTAGCCCGCAGAATCCTCGGTCTCCGGAATGATCTGGCCACATTCCTCGCCCGAATAGAGTATTGCTTTTATTGATAACCAGTGATAGAGCAGTTGGGCGAACCGGAGGCTTGGGAGCCACCTCTCAAGTGTCTCCTCCCTGAGGCTCCCATGGCCCCTGACTGCAGTAGTTAGAGAACATTGTAAACAACAGTGTAAGCATCTTTGCCACTGTCTCCCTCAGAGCTGAACCTGCTGGTGTGTGCTGTGTTTACTTTCCTGGGTGGATCACTCATTAGGAAGTATAAGGCTGCTTTGCACCTCTGATTTTACATCCTTGCAGCCAGCTGCCAGGGGAAATGAGGAGACGCATAGACCCTGGCAGGAAGGGAAAAAAATGCCTTCTGTGTTTTGCTCTGAAGTAAATAGGAGGTCTGCTAGTTTTCGTGTCGTATGTCATCGCTAGTTAGAGAATGGTGTTTGTAGAATCTGCAATGGACCACTTTAGTGATCTTTGCGTTGGGAAAGTCAGCTGCATTTGTCTATGAGATAACAGAGGTTAGGCTGCTCCCTAATTCACGTTCCAGTATATAATGTACCAAGTGGTCAGCGGTTCTCGCGCCCAATTTATCTGTATTCACACCACAGGTAAAACTGCCAGTTGTTTTCCACTGTCAGCCAGAAAGAATAGAAGATCATTTGCGTGGGAGACAAGAGGATGTTTATGCTGAAACCCCTTTTAGCTTCGTGTTCTGATTTGGTTTGGTGTGTGTGTGTGTGTGTGTGTGTGTGTGTTTTCCTCCCTTTAAGCAATGAAGGAAAGAGTAACAGATGTAGAGAGATAAACACTTTTTCATAAACTTACGCTTGCAAGAATAACTCTTTTTAAAATGCATTGAGTAAAACAGACTGCATTACTTAGTTGTGTATTCCTTCTGACTGCTTTGATGTCTGTGCACAATGGCTAGTTCTAGTTTCCTTAAAAAGCACGTTTCTGTAGATGTGTCTTTTATTTTTAAGTATACTTTTATTAGGATTCTGACCACAGAGCATAGGTTATAGAGGACAAGTACTGGATCATGTACTCATGCCTCATTTTGATTAAGTTATATTTTATATAATATTTATAGAAGATATTATGTATGACCATTATAAAAAAAACCCCTAGATTTATCATTTAACCCCCTTAGAGTCTTGCTTCTTATATTTTTTTCTTCCTTTCTTGGTGGAGGGGGGCTGTGTGAAAGTTTCTGTACTTGCAAACATTTCTGAGGATTGGAGAATACTTCTTCTCCACTTTTAGCAGTTTTCAACACAGTGATTTACAGTCTTTATCCTGGGAGATCCCATCAGATCTGTTCTGTTTCCTAGCAGCATGGGTTGCCTAGCAGTCATACATTCCACAGGTCCTGATGTCATTAGGCCTGTGTCTGTCAATGTATTGCTCCGTCTTTAACCAAAGGTGAATATGTCAAGAGCATTTGCATGCCATTTCTTAACACTGGGCTCTCACTAAATATTCAGTAATCAGTTCTTCTGGAGTGTATAGTGGAGTGGGCTCCTTTGACTTACCCAGAGAAGAGGACAAGGTTCATGTGAACTATTTAATTGCTTGAAATAGAGCTGGTGGGCTGCATCAGGGATCCCTGGCCACAAGAGTGATAAGCCAGCCTGTGATTTATCAGCTTAGACACCGCTCTTGATGTCTCAGTCTCCGTAGCCTAGGATGAAGATTACACTTCACGGTGAGAGCCCTGCTTAAAAATATGAATGGAAGGTCATTCTGAAATCATTTTCGTAACAATAGTCCCCTCGCAGTTTGCAGGTCCCACCTCACACACCCCTTGAGAGAATCATAGCCAGTGTTGAACTTACTGGCTCCAGATGCTGGGCCTGGCGTGGATTTTAGTATTCAGCGACAGGCAACATCTCTATGGACTTGATCTACCTTTGATTCATAGGAGCTGTAGCCTAAAAATCATAAGTATTAGATTAGAAATGAGTCTAAGGTCACAGAGATTGAACTTAGATTATAATGCAAAAGTGAATTTTTTTGCAGTTCTGATATGGGCCACTTCATAGTTTGGTTGAAACTCTCCAAAGGGGCTGCTAAATGAAAAGAACAGTTGCTGTTGAAAGGAAGGCACTGGGCTTCAGAAGTCAGCAAGGACAAGCAAGTGCAGGTTTTGTGTTTAGGATCAGGCACTGGTTTTGGGAGATCCTGAGATAGACTGAGTGCTGCTAAGCGTGGCTGGGTGGAGAGTCAGCTCTGCTTTTCCTCAGGTTCACAAATGGCTCTTTTGCCTTTGATTCCTTAAATTTGCATCACATTCAAAATATTCCGTGGCTCACTTAGGGCAGGCTGAAGATGCATTGTAACTTACCCTTTGTTTGCCTGTTCAGCCGAGCATAGTCTTTCAATTATTTTGCATTTCATCTGTGTCCTTTTATTGTATGCAAATGCACTTACTAAAAGACTGACTCGCTTTATAATAAGACAGAAGCAGTCAAATATAAAGACATTCGGATATTTTTTTTTTTGTTTATTTGTTATCACAGGCATACATACCTTCACAGTTGCTAGGGGAGATTTTTAGTTCTTACAGACAGAACTTGAGTATTACTTTCAATGTGAACTTGATACTGATGTTTGCGGAACTAGTATGAACTTGTTCCTAGATAACATTAGTCATCCCTATGCTCTGAAAGCTCCACCTCAACACGTGCTTAATAATTCTCCTGGCCTGGGAATTAATCAATTTAATTCTACTTCATAAATAACATAAGTATAATGGTTTGTTTAGAATTGTGGAATGCGCTCATTTATTGATAAACACAAATTGTAAGGACATATAATACCTTGTCTTACTTTGTCTTTCTTTCTTTCCCCTCCCCTGTGGTAGAATTTGAACATAGTGCTTTGAGTATGCCACCCAAGCAAGTGCCTTACCACTGGGCTACAGTTCCCAGCCCCCAGAGTATATAAGTATTACTAAGGAAATTATTCATGTCTTGATATGTCCTATTGACACTCTAAAAAGGAATGTAATGGTAATGTTCATGACTGTCTTCATAAGAGTACGTACAGACCAATGAAGTTAAAACCCTAGCCTATATTATTCAAAATTTTAAATGGAAGAATGGTAATGGCAATCCATTTCATATTGAGAACAGTGTTGGCTATGGGGAAATAAATCATCTGACTGACAGCACCTGCCTTAGGAGATTTGCAGTTCAGTTCTTGTGTAGAGCTGAGAATGTTTTTAAACCAGTACTTTCTATGTGCCTTTCTGGGATCTCGAGTGCTATGAGACCTCTCATAGATCTGCCAAGTGAAAAGCAAATTTAATAGACATCCTTCCGTGTTATTTGCCTTTGTTCCCCCTTTAAGATGTGTACACTTGAGATTTCCAGAATGCCTGTAGATGATGATGACATCATTGTTTTGGGGGCATATGTCATATGCACATATGTTTTTCTGCCTTTTATGAGACTTCCAGTTTACTAATGCATAAGCATTATAGGATGGAATGATCTCAGATAGTAGACTCAAAAAACATATTATGCCATTCCTCTTAAAGAATATAAAGAAAAGGAAAGAGTATAACAGATTTCTATGACCTCTCAAACTTTAACTGGATCTTCCTCCTTTACACATAAATATCACCCATGTGACCATAACAGGGAACATCTTGAAGTGTGATCAAGTATAGTGCATGCTTCAGAAACAGAACAGGATAGAGAGCCTGCTTTTGTCAGTTGCTTTGCACTTTCACTATTGGTTTTCGCAGCCTTCTATGTAGAACTTGATGTTTGACCTTTTTGGTCACCCCGTAGATCTCTAGTAAGACCTGCTGACTGCCATTTAGTTGGCTGCAGAGGAGCCAAGACAAAAACTTAAATCTATCTATGTGGTATAGATATTTCATCTAGAAAGGCAGAATGATGCTGAGGTAAAGAGAACCATGTGTCTGCCTAGGTTTCAAGATGCTCTTTGACTTGGGGAACGACATGTGATCTCACTGTATCTCAGTTTCCAACTTCTTTCTGATGGGAATGGGAGTTTTATCACATCCAAAGGCTGTAAAAACTTAACAGGCAAATATACTGAAAGATTTGAAAACAGCTACTGGAACTCAATAATAATAAATAGTCAAGGACTGCTGTCTTGATTACTATCATCATCATCATTATCATCATCATTAATACTGGATCTCCCAAGAGTCCTCAGAAACGTTAATCAATTCCCTATGCAATTCAGATATGCAGTCATGTTTCACATCACTACCTCAGAGTGTGCCTCAAAATCTCTCCTATATTTAAAACTTTCATGGAAAAGGTAATCATTTTGTTCTTATACCTTCCAACTCATGGAGAGTTGAGGGCAAATTCTTTTATAGAAAAAATTAATAGAACACCTTTGTCAGTTTGAGCTAAGGTTGAAGTTGGGTTGTGTGAAGGCTCAATTAAAACTATTTTCAAAGACCCTAATTGAATATTTATGCATCTTGGGAATTATTAGGGAGGAAATCACTTTTCTGAAGTGATATCAAGAAGACTCACTACACACTTAATCTGTTAATCACTACCTAAGCACCACAACAGGCCATTTCAGTGAAAAGAATCCTTGGGGTAATTATATCCTGTGGTTCAGTCTGTATAGAAGTGGTTGAAATGCCTAACCAATAGTGAAAGAGGCTTTGCATACAAATTAGCTTGACTAGGTGCTAAAGTTTAGCAGGAGAACTCTAGTCCTTGTGAATCAAATTGTTGGACAAGTCTGAAGACTCTGTGGATATATGTATAGACTTCAGACATTCTTGCATGTTTTCCATGGCTTTCTCTAAGCTTAGAATCAGGCCTATCACTGTGAACACCCTAAACCCTTGGATTTTGGTTTTTACAGTTTGGCAGAAACAAAACTATCCTGCTAAATGGGCAAGGTTAACAAATATGTTGTTTGAGCTTTTCAGAAAGGGTCTTTGCCTGACTACACTCTCCTACATCCGCAGGTGAACTCTACCACCTCTGCCTGAGAAACAAAGACAGTGAATCCACATTGCTGGCTGGGCCAGAAAACTAAGAAATAAATCGAAATGTATCTGCTCTGCTTAAGGGAGCATTTGACTCTTTCTACCTGATATCACTGTCATAGTGTTATGAGAAATGTCCTTGAGTACAATCATTAAGACAACTTAACTAAATCAAATATCATTTACTTAATTGAAGAGTTCTCAATGAGCTACGAAAATCAATAGTATTATATTAATCAGTTAAGAAATGTTTGGAGACTAGTGTCTGTCTTTCTTGCTGTTCTTTCTTCCATTTCTTTTTTAAAAACTATTTAAAGATCCACTGCTGAGTGCCTTCTATTCACCTAAAAATATTAAGTTCTAGTACTGATTCTTCACCAAAAATAATACTGACAGGGGCTGGGGGTCTTTTTGACATCCACCTAGCACTCTGCCTGAAGACTGATTTTAAATCATGAAAATAAC
Source organism: Micromys minutus (assembly GCF_963924665.1). Classification (NCBI taxonomy): domain Eukaryota; kingdom Metazoa; phylum Chordata; class Mammalia; order Rodentia; family Muridae; genus Micromys; species Micromys minutus. The sequence goes on from NC_137969.1 coordinate 135,391,884, forward strand.
CATTTAACTTAAGACATTTCAAGTTAAACAGCAAAGCTGCTTTTCACAGGGTGTCAACAGCTCTTTAAGCATTAAGTGCCACCGTGTTGTAACCAAATCAAGTCATCATCTACGTACAAAATTTACAGATTTCCATGCCTTTGAAAGATTTATAACCCTAAAGTACAAGTTCTCATAAGATTGCCATACATGAATTATGCAAAGGAAACCTTACAATTCAGAATCCAAAAATTGCCTTAAAGACTAGGAGTATTGAAAGGCCTATAAATAAGTTTAGAATTGAGAATGAACATCTGTATTCCAGTGACAGTTGGTAATATGAGCCTCTCTGTCTGTCTCTGTCTCTCTGTCTCTGTCTCTGTATCTCTGTCTCTGTCTCTCTCTGTATCTCTGTCTCTCTGTCTCTCTCTCTGTCTCTCTCTGTCTCTCTGTCTCTCTGTCTCTCTCTCTCTCTCTGTCTCTCTCCTTCCTTCCTTTCTTTATTTCTTAGGTGTGACTCTTTTTTCTACTTGTCTAGTTCAAAGGTAAAAAGGGGAATTTATAATGTAGCATTTGAGAAAATTAACAATAACAACAAAGGCCTGGATGTTGAACTGCTGACTTGCAGTTCAACTTAAGTATTTGAAAGTATGACTCAAGAAAATAAAAGCCAAGTGAAAAACAAAACAAAACAAAACACCCCCCTTCCTGGCCCCTTCTGTTTGATCAGCCTGTGTCGGTGTTTATGCATCCCGCAGAGACAGAGTGTGTTACTATTCAAGGCAGCCCCCAGTGGCTCACAGTAGCCTGAGCCTATGAGAATAGGGGTGAGACTCAGCCCAGTTTTTGATGTTATGCTCTGGTGGGTAACTTGAATACTAAAATACATTCCATTGACAGCTGACCCTGTGAGAGGGTTTTCAACAGTCTCCTGTTTTGTTTTGTTTTGGTTTCATTCTCCCTTCCTTCCCTCAAAGCACTTCCAAATAAAGACTTTGGATTAAGAGGAAATAGGCCTGACTGATGGTCATCTTTCTGCATGAGATTTGATTTCTGGCAGGCAAGGGAGGTCTTAGCTGATTTACATGAGCATTTTCTTTCCTTCAAATTTTCAGCGTTCTTGATTTGTCAAAGGCTAATGGGTGTTGTTTGATCCTTGACTCAGAATACTGATCATGACTTCAAGGGATGGACAAAGAACCTATTGAGAAATAGTTTCTGTTAACACAAGGCATGTGTATATTCATTGCTTTTCTTCTTTATAGTACCTTTAAAATTCAATAGACTTTTTCTAGGGAGTCTCAATTCTATTAAATATAGTTGTCTATGGAAGAGAACTGAAGCAACTGTTTCCCTTAAAAATATGGCGTATTTATAGTTTAGAAAAAAATTCAGTTAAGTGGCATTATTGAATCACACAACATTCTGCATGTCAGCGAAGTATTTTCCACTCATTCTGAAATGATAAAACATGTATAATAAAATCTCGGTTGCCATGTTTAGTTTCATCAAACTTCATTACATGAAGTGTTCCATTTATTAATGTTTTCTTTTCATTGCAAGGACACTTGAATTTAGCTTTGGGTTGAAATGATTCATTTATTGGGAGGTGACTGTAATTTTAGACACAGCTTTTGGTCGAAGGATGGAGGTGTGCCCAAATCAGTACATTTTAGGATTGTTGTAAACCCCTAACTATATGTCCCTGTGTCCTGTACTGAAATGTTTAGAAGCTTTGATTTCTGCACAGGTAAAATTAGATACTTCGTTGTACAGCTTATTTTCTTTGGCTTAAGCAGCTTTAAGCCAAAATCCCCATGCATGAACCACACTTTTTTTTTCTTAAAAGCCACAACTTAATAAACTGCCAAATACGAAGCCATGGTAGAACATTCTTCCTCTGACATTAAATGCAAGGGCAACTATCACAAATGCACATTCAGACAATGTGGAGAGGGTGCTTAGGAAGCTTGAGTGGGTTTCATGTTTATACTTGGATATCATCTCAGGATTCCTTACTCTCTAAATGCAGATGTTCAACAAACAACAAATATCCAAATATTCAAAAGGCAGAACAGGCCTGTCCACACCTGAGTACCAGCAAAGCAGATTAAGGATGTTACATTTCCTTTGTGGATGGAAAGATAATTAACTCAGAGGGATGGTTCCTTTGAGACCATGTGATATTCCACAGAATAAAGAAAAGCCATTCATATTCTCTATATGTTCACTACAGTGTTAATGGGTGACACACCAGCATTGGAAAACTGGCTAGAAAAACAATTCATTGTGTGTAAGTAGTCAGTCACCTTGTATATACATACTCCACCCGGAAAACTTAGTAAGATCATGCAAATCATGGGTTAGACATTTTCATCTTTTGTTCAGAAACACCTGCTGTGGCTGAAACAGTATCACAGGTCATCCGGGCTCTGCATTATGTGAAAACTCATTAAACACTGAAAGATGTCACTTACAGAAGAAATGTGGTCTTTTTGTCATTTAGTGCTAGAGTTGCTATGGAGTCCAAAGGGCAAACTGAACAGAGGTTTGTTCACAATGCTGGCTTCCTCTCGTATATTGTTAACATCGTAGATAATAGTGCTGTTCTTACAGGCTTTAAGTAGATTATACGGAAACTGAGTACACCCACATGAACAGAGCTTCCCAGATGTTTCATCAGACAGTATATATTCAGGAGAGAATTAACTCTTGTTGAAGTTCTACCAGTGGAAGTCAGAATATTTCTGACAAAAAGGAACACATAGTGATCTCTGACTGGAGACGGCATAGAAGAAACAGTTATCCTGACAGAAACTACACAAACAAATCTATATGCTTGGCGAACAAAGAAAGCACAAAATAAATGCAAACAGAAGCAAGGGAAGGACAAGTATGCCTTTGTGGATCTGTGTCTATCCATCTGCTTTAGCATTTACACTGGATAGCGCATTCATGGCAGGCTTCAGATGGAAGTACATGTTTATTTCAGTAAACCTTCTGCTTAGAGACAGACTCTTTAAATGTATAGCAAATGGGATGTTTTGCATCTTTGAGGCTAAGTAACCACATCTTCCTGTAATGGTCCCAAGAAAATTTACCAAAGTCTAGCTAATACTAAGGTTCTTAAATGACAGATGTCTAATTTATTTCTTTTAAGTCATTATCAGAGCCTGAGGGAAAGTGGTACTCTAATGCACTGCTTAGATGAGTATAGGATAGTCGATGTATTGATCTTTTTCCATATGTATAGGAATACGTGTAGGTGAATGTGCCTATCCGAGTATAAAAGTAAACAGTGATGATACACGAGTTTCTGTGTACTCCGTGTGTGGAGGAGTCATCCATAGAGGACATAAGAAACCATCAAATTCCCTAAAACTGAAGTTGCATTTGATTTGTGGACCACCCCATGGATTCTGGGACCCAAATCCAGATCCTAGGAGAGTAACAAACCTGCATAATTACAGAATCTTCTCTCTAGCCCCAGCTCATTTTTGCAATGCTGTCTTAGTGTGGACCTGGAGCATACTAATTTGGCTAGACTACCTGGCGGGTGAGCTGGTAGTTCCCCTGGCCTCTGTCTTCTGAATGATGACATCACAGGTATGTAGCCGCCTGTGATAAACACTTTGGAGATGGGGCTATCCACCCAGATTTAGTGCTTTTCTGGTTAACTTCCTGGTTCAGGCTGGCCTTGAACTCAATACTCTGGCCTCAACATCCCTGTACTAGGCATTTGCCACCATAGATATCTTGTGTTTTATTTTGCTGTTTTCTTTATTTAAACTGGAAAGCTGTGCTATTTTTATTTTTAGTATTGAAAGTGTAAGTAGTAACATATGCACACAATTTAGGAGAAATCTTAAAAGTTAATAGAAGTTTAATTAGAAGAATTCTCTTGAATAGGGACTTGCCTTATTGCTATAGGTCCCTAAAGAAGAAGACCATTAGAAAGCACTATGATATCAACACCACGTTTGGTGATTTGATGGTATTAAGAAAACTGCAAGAATTTCCTTTTTTTGTTTTTTTTTTTTGTTTTAGTGCATTTGATTAAATGTGTGATCTTATCTTGGTGAATCAGCCTGATGGGCTGTAGACAGTAGTATTCAAAAATTATTTGCCCAGCACCTCTGAGCAGACATTTATTCAATGAGGCCTTTCTGGAGTAATAGTCGGCCGTGAGAGAGCAGGGGTGTGCCTGTGTGTCTTCTTGTGTTTTACTCCTTGCATTTGGGGGTTTTGAGACAGAGCAACAGCCACACAAAATATAATGGAATATGAGGAAAGGCATTAGGTTTATAAATGAGGTATTAGCCCACTTTATTATAAATGGATGCTATTCTCTGAAAGGTCACAGTGTCCCTGTCAGAGAACACACCTTGCTCTTCTTCATGGATGTTGGTGTGCAGACGTGTACACTATTGTTTCTGAGGGTTTCCTCTATTCTTTTATGGGGTGTCTCATTGGGTCCCAGTCGTTCTGAATTTTGAATTTCATTTATTCATCCTCAACTGCATGTTTTGGGGATCATATCTAAATTATATTTTATGATTACAAAACACACTCAACTGGGAGCATAGTAACATAAAGTCAAGGCAGAAGCCACTTTATATGTTAATATCACTTGCCTTAGTTAGGGTTCTAATTCCTGCAAGGAAACATCATGACTAAACTAAATTTGGGAGGAAACAGCTTATTTGACTTACACCTCCCCATCATTGTTCATCACTGGGTGAAGTGAGGACTGTAACTCATGCTGGGCAGGAACTTGTACCTCACGGCTTTTCAGTCTGCTTTCTTATAAAATCCTGGACCACCAGTCCAGGAGAGGTCCCACCAAAAATTAACTGGGCCTTTTCACATCAACTAAATTAAGAACTTCTCTTGCCCTTAGCCCACTCTTTGGAGGTATTTTCTCAGATGACTCAAGGACACTCCTTATTCACAATATTCACGGAGTTATTTTGAACTTGGAATTTTATAACAGCTGCCCACTTTTGTATTCAGTGTGTATTTCATTATAACTGAGAATCGAACATACACACAATTATTAATTTTCCTGCAACTCCTCTAAGTGACTGTAATTTTTTAAGCCATTATTTTTAATACTAGTATAGATAGATTTATTTATATACTAACATTTGTATTAGCTGTCTCTTTTATTTTGGCTAGAATAAATGATGTCACGTGAATATATTAACTTAGGAATTCTTGGTTGATTCTCCAGTTCTGTTGCTGAGGTTCCCTCCTTATATCAGAGAACACATCATTGTTCCTGACCTTTCCCATTTGTGAATGGAACCTGTGTCAGAGTTTCTTTGAACATTCCTTCTTTAGAAATTCTTTCTCTTACTTGTACTTAACAGTTCTCAATTCTTTATTATCAAACATCATAATTTTTACCTTTTTGTAATCTTAAGCAGTTACTGAGTTACATATTTACCAAGATATAAAAGTCAGAATCAGTTTCTCCTAAATAAAGAAGGGAAGTTTCTGCATATTTTAGTAGTTGAGTAGGACTGTGGATTATATCTTTAACTACTGGGGCTTTCCTGAATAGGCCCCTTATCTTTTCAGTTCTTTGAAGCTTTTATTTTGTGAAACTCAAGTTTTACCAAACTCTCAGTGGAACACCAAACTGATCATTTGATGCATCTATTAAAACTCAAGTGTAAAAACAGTCAAAGTAAATGACCAATAAATATATTTAAAGTAAAAGAAATTTATATATGAAGGAACAGAGAGATCAGCAAAGTAGAAAAATAAAGCATTGTGGATTGCATTTAGTTAACATTAACATGAGTATGGTTAGACATAGGTGTGGTTGGAGATCTCTTACTAAAAATGTAGGAAGAAAATTTGGGGTGTTCTGCAGTGGTTGTGATGCATATTTGTGTAATTTGTACAATGATATCAAGACTTCAAAATTTGATTTTGCTATTTCTGAGTGTGTGATTGTGTGTGAGTATGAATGTGAATGTGTGTGCATTTTGTGAGCATGTGTGGATACACAATTGTGTGTGGGTGTGTGAGAATGAGTGTGAATGTGTGTGAATAATTATGGGTGTATGTGAGAGAGAGATTGAGAGAGAGAGAGAGAAGGAGAGAGGGAGGGAGAGAGAGAGAGAGAAAAAGAGAGAGAGAAAGAGAGAGAGAGAGAGAGAGAGAGAGAGAGACAGAGAGAGAGAGAGAGAGAACTACCTGTCGTGACGTTGTGCATTTAAGAGTCAGTTCCCGGAGACAGCAGAATTTGGTTTGCTTTCCTTATGTTCATTTTGTTTAATTCTGCAGCAGAACATATTTAGGCGAGTGACTACAATGGCTGATAAATAAGTGATCCTCTAACTGCATGACTGTGCTCTGAAGACTCACACAAATCAAACAAAACTGGAAGCAGTGGTTAAAGGTTCTGTGGAAATATAAAATTTAAGGGACATGGAGCACTGATGTTCCTGTGTTAGATTCCTCAAATGACTAAGCGGTGAAGAGCTGAAGGCAGGTGTGTAGCTTGCCTGCTCAGAACAAGTCTTACTGCTTGCACTACTCTGATTTGAGGCACAATCTGAGCATCATGGAGTTGTGATTCACTGATTCTAGAAACTTCTGTCTGTCCCTTTTTGGTATAGGGACTTCCTTTAAAATGTCTACAATGTGAAGGAAAATGGTGAAACTCATTTGAGTAGAATTCCCTTGGTTGAGTTGAAGTGTTACGTGCATTAGAGACTTGCCTCAAAGTATAAGGACTTGGAATTTATTCTTAGCATGCATGTATGCAGGACTGTAAAAACACACACACACACACACACACACACACACACATATATATATATATATAGAGAGAGAGAGAGAGAGAGGAGAAATCAGACCATTTTTGCTTACAGGTTATATTTTCAAAAAATAAACAAGCACACCACTTTTATTGAAAAGCACTCATCACATAGTTGATTTTGTAAAAATTTCCACAACATCCTTCTTGAAATGCCAAATGCATAATATAATTGGATATTTGAAAATGATAAAATAGATTATGTATTCTTTTTGTAATAGTTTCCATCAAATGTGACACAATGAATATATTACTTATATTACATAAAATGTCATGGATATTAATAAGTTTTTCTGTCAAGAAATCTTGAGATTTCTTTATTGCATTAGTAACAGTGTTGTAAGTCCCACGTTATTCTAGAACTTTCAATGTAGAAGAAGCAGAACCAGGATTTTTTTTGTTTGTTTGTTTTTAATGGCTTTTCATCTTCTTTATTTTGCAGAACCACGAGTTTATGGCAAGCCTTGGCTATTAGAAATATGATGTTTCAATGTTTCTCTTACCTACTATAACTTATTTTTTTATCAATAAATCACTTCAGCATTTGGTATTGTTTCTTATGTCAGCTTTCTATACCTTACATTTAAATAGTAAATACAATTATCACACAGGTCTTTGGAATCACAGGACTAGCCTTCCGATTTTAACAATTCTTTCGGAGAACAGAAATATATACACCAAATGCGAAATATTTAATGCTAGTCTTTTTTTCCCTCCCTCCCATGAATGAATTTATTTACATAAAAATTTCAAATTATAAATTCTCAGTATTAAATTGTATTTAAGCTCTAGAGAAGTTGAGTGATTATTTTGAAAGTGAACATATGCATCCAGAAAAATATGAAATACAGTGTGATTAAAATGCCTCTGTACATGAAGATGGAGGAGACGAACAGAGTTTTAGAAACTGGGAAAGCAGTTTTGAACTTTACACTGTGAGACATGTCAATAAGTGTCTGAATTTCCTCATCTGCTAAGATAGGTGTAAATATATATTTATTTTCATAGCTATGACAAGTAGTAAATGAGCTAGTGTACACAGTACAAGCTCATAAATAGAACATTATTTGTAAGAATTTTTAGTTTGTCATGCTTTGCTGAAGGTGATCTCTTTCCCTAAGTATACATTTACATTTTTCTGCTATTCCTTGTAGGAATTTTTTTTTTACTTAAATTAATGTTATCACTTATTTTTCTATTTATTCCAGATGCCTGAAGGGTGCTAGGGATATGGAACATAACAGGCCTGAAAGATCCTCTGACTTTATGAGATTTTCAAAATGATGGATACTAGTAGATATTAAACAGTCTATCTGATAGCATTTTGTTTTTATTTGTTTTATTTTTTACAACTAAAGACGTTGGGCACTGGATTCCGGCATGCCATGAGAATTTAGATGCAGTGTTGGATGGATCTTGTCTGGGGTGGGGAGTGTATGGTTTTCCCATGGCAAACCATTGGAAGTCTGAATGTACCAGTCCAGAGAATGTACTGCTTTAGATATGGTTACCAAAAAGGCACACCAAAATACAAAGTGTCCCAGTGGAGGCCTGTGATAGGGAGGGGAAGAAAGCAACTTTCTTTGGGTTTGGCTGTATGGACTTCACATCTGAAATTGTCATCTTATAGTATACTGGTTAGGTTTTGTCAGCTTTATACAAGGAAGAGTCACCTGAGAAGAGGAAACCTCAATTGAGGAAGTGTCTTAGTGGTAGCACTTGCTTGGTTGCTGATTGGTGTGGGAGGGCACTGCAAGCAATGCCCTCTCTAAGCAGGTGGTCCTGTGTTTTATGAGGAACCAGCAAGCAGCATTCCCTCCTGCTTCTTCATTATGATGTTGCTCAAATTTCTGCCCAAACTTTCTTCAATGATGGCCCGTTACTTGGAAACCTAAGATGAAATGGACCCTTTTCCTCACCAAGATGATTTGGGTCAGTGCTAAGCATAGAGAATGGCTCAATATGAATCAATGAGCTGCCTTTGAGTTCTAGAATCTCATTAAAAAAACACTTGCTCCAACCAGTTGTCAAACACTCTATTTGGGATGAAGATGCATACCAATTCTTAAACCAAGGTGTTATAAATTACAGTGGTGGATGTACATCTGTGTAAGTCATAGCTGGGAGAGAATGCTTTTCTTCTGAAGATTGGTTTATGCTCAACCTACCCTAAGTGTCTCTTCTCTTCCTAGTGGCTTGTTACTTTTGGAATTTGTACACATGGAGGAAGTTGATATAACAGTATCTGTGCTAAAGGTTAACAGTAACAGGAGGAATTTAGTAATGTTGAAAGAACTGAGAAGTTTCTGATGCTTTCAGTCACACACTAAGGACAGACTTCTTTTTTCCTCTATCAAGATTAAGGCTGTTATTAAATTTTAGGGCATTCTTTAGACAGGTAGTGATATAATTAATCTTAAAATCATTTTGAGCAAATTATTTAGTGCTAATGAAAAATGATGTGTGTTCTTGAAAAATAAATCTGATGTAGGAGTCATTGGGCAAAATAAAGATAATTATGGTCTAAGGAAACTATCTTAGTGGAATAAACACATTTACTAGAGGAAGTGTGCCATTATAAATATGGCTCAAGCCTTTTCCACTTATGAATATACATTTACTGAGATATTTCTATGTGATAGAGTCAAACACTACTGTGATAAAGATCACAAAGTAAAAAAAGATGCAGCATTTCTTGAAAACTTTGACCCACCTAACCCAGACAAGCTAGATAAGGGAAGGTTTCTCTCATCCACTGAGCACCAGAGACTGCACAGAAACTGGTAAGGCAGTTAACATTCCTTAAAACAAGATGCCTTAGCTTAAGGTCTACAGGAGAAAGGAGTGTGTTGAGAATCTAGGGAGAGCACCTAGAGCAGAGGATTGAGAAGATAACTGTAAAATGCGGGCAAGGGAGTAAACCTGGAGCAGACAGGAGGACCAGAGATAGAAGAGTCCAAGCCTCCTGCTGCAGCTGCTCAGATGAATCGTCCTACCTCTGGCCCCATCATGGCCGTTCTGTTACAGCTTTCCAACTAGCATCCTATCCAATTGTTTAGTCTGTTGGCTTGTCTGTTTTTACTTGAAAGGTGAATTTCATTTTCTGGAATTTTGTGATGAGAGAGAGAGAGAGAGAGAGGAAGAGAGAGAGAGAGAGAGAGAGAGAGAGAGAGAGAGAGAGAGAGAGAGAGAGAGAGAGAGAGATTGAGATTGTGTCTATTTTAAATAAAATACAAATGTTGTGAAGTCAGACATTAGAAATGTGTTTAAGTTAGTTGATAGTGGTCAAACCCTAAAGATCATTCATTTCCTCTGTGATTTAGATATACAGTGCTTTAATTGAAGTAAACAGAATTTTTACTTTAATGATCCCTAAGATGACAGTAGTTTATTTGTCCCTCAGCTCTCAAAGTGGTTGGACAAAGGTAAAGAGATTGACTATATTATTTAAGAATTTCTAAGATATGTCAAGTGATTAATGATATAAATATTTTATTTTCTCCTTGTATTCTGTCCTCAGACTCTCCATGATTTTTTAAATAGCATTTACATGATGCTGTGGCATAAAAGTAATTGATTTAGTTTTGGAGAATATCTCACTATGTAACTCAAAATCGATTTGAAACTTACTACCTACCACACACTGGATATAAGATGTCTAACAAGAAATCTAACTTTCATGTGGCTTTTAGCTTATTTTTTTTAATTTTATATATTTATAAAAATGGGAAATTTATTAATGATTGTGATGGGTAATCTTTTTAATAACCTAAAGGATCTGATTACTTAAATGTGGTTTGTTTCATTTTTAAAATATGAGGGTATAGTGCATATGATAAGCACCATACTAGAAATTGTTTTAATGAGTTAAAACTAATATTAGATATTGAAGAAACTTGGCTATGCAATAATTGGTTATTTGGGGGGGGGAAAAACAAAGTTAATAATGCAAGAATCCCAGCCATAAGACTGCCACAGTGCAGCTTTGGGTAGGTTTCCAAGCCTCTGTTAATTAATTACATCCTAGTGCCAAATATGTATGTATCACAGAAGCTTAAGAGTTCATATAGTCCCATCTATATTGCTTTGTTAGATTTAATGTCAGACGAGAAAGTAAACTCTGCCATATTTACTTACCATAAAGGGAGCAAAGCATGAATCAGCCCCTCCATCTCTCCTCTCCAGTCTCTGCAGGATTGACATTGGACTTCACAGCTGTGGCTTTTTGTCTTCATGGCTTCCTCTCATTCTGTCTGTTCCCTCATGTGCACTGTGCTATTGCTTTTTTATCTCAGCCTTATTCTGAAAGGACTGATTATCTAAGCAATTTCTGAGCTACAAATGGAGCCTGAGTACTTACAGACATTGTCAGATACGAATCCTAGAAATGCTTTTATTACTTATTTCCATTCTGAATACCTACATCCTGTAGGCATGTATACGTAATGTGGTAATGTGTATGAACCATAAAAACAGTTCTGTGATTAGACTTTCGATGCTTTCGGGGCAGAGCTAGCCTTTCTTCAGCCCTGGGACATGGCTCCCTCTAAATTTCATCTTAAGGAGCTGAAAATAAATCAGTGTAGGAAATAAATATGTGATGAAAGATGGGTGGAGATGAGTTCAGAGACCTTCATCCCAGGTAAACATCTTTCCTTGCATGAAATAGTCTTATAAGATGTGTGAAAGACAGTTAGGAACTGTAGTTGCTGAAAACGACCTCATGCCACATGAAGTTGGAGTTGGTGCCTTTTAGACCAGTTGTATGAGAACTTGCCTTTCACAGAGTAATAATATGTCCTCCATATATGTGTCCTCTCAGATAACTGCTTTTTCAGCAGAAGACATTCTCTGTTCTCAAGTGACAATGTGGAAAGGAGATACAAATTTTAACATCTCCTGACAATTGACAGGACTCACTTAAAGAAGAGACCAAGCTTTCAAGTCCTCATTCTAAAGGACCAAGTAACTGCTTTTATTTATGATCCCAAGTGCTCTGAGAATGAAATAATGTTTTTTTTATTTGTTTGTCTCCTATTAGAATTGCTATGCGTACAAATAAATTGTTGAATAATTCAATTTGTGTTTATCTCTATGGTGTATTAAAAAGAACTGTTAAATACAGAGTAACATATTTAAACACACTTTAAGAAGTTATTTTGAATAATCTGGGGAAGTTGTTATAGCAAACCAGATGTTGCTAAATTCTTATTTAATTAGAGATAAAGAATATCTGCCCTATACTTTTCTCTTGCTGTCAGCTTAGATAAATGAGCCCATTTCCATCTCCATGCTCCTAGAGAAAGAAGGAGGGCATACAGATACATTTTCCTAGCTAGATTTGCTGAAAATAAGAATATATCTTTTTCTTTGCTTCAAGACTAAGCTGTGTCTTCTGCATCAGAACCAGAAACTCAGAGAAGCCTTTGTAGGTTTTTTTCTTTTTTTCTTTCTTTCTTTCTTTCTTTCTTTCTTTCTTTCTTTCTTTCTTTCTTTCTTTCCTTCTTTCTTTCTTTCTTCTTCTTCTTCTTCTTTTTCTTCTTCTTTTTCTTCTTTTTGGTTTTGTTTTGTTTGGTTTGTTTTGTCTTTAACAAATTTCAATTTGTTGTCCTTCTTTTCATTCATGTTACACACTTTTACTTATTTTTATTTATTACTCATTTTATTTGTTTACATTTCAAATGTTATCCTCACTCCTGGTCTCCCCCCCCAACCACCCTCCCACCCTATGTCACTCCCCTTTGATTCTGATAGCTCATACCTTTTTTTTTTTTTTTCTGAAGGCTTTCTTTATTTTTTCTGGGAAACTCTTGAGATGTGGTACCCAAGCAGAAAAGTAGAAGCGGATCAAGATACATCCTCAATCAAAACACCAGCCCTATTCCTAAAGATTTTCACAATTTAATTCGCATAAAAAGCTTAAATGGTAATATTTTATTTATTCCTTTATTCTCCCTGCTTGGTTGCATCGATGTGCTCTTGTGGCTCTGATGACATCTCAGAAATCTTGCCTCAAGTAACAAATCAAAATCCACAAGAACTAGACCAAAAGGGAAAAAAAAGGAACGAAAAGGAAAGGCATAAGGATACAGTAGTTAACTTCGGGCTCCATGGCAGTGCCTGTAAGTATGGCGGGAAAACATACTGGAATGGGCTCAGTGAGGAATGAAAACATTCTCATCAGTTTGCTGACCAAGCAAAGAAAACTCAGACACAAAGGAATAGTCGTACCCCTGAACAATGGCAGCAATGCCACTTTCTCATATCAGAGTTTGAAATCCAGATGCAAAATAGCAAATGATCGTCCAGTGTTCTTGTGTACAGGAACTGCTGTGAGGAGTTAACTGCTGGTTAGAAAATATATAGGAAAAACATCAGACTAGGTTAACCGGTAGAGAATCATTCTCTGAGAATGTTTTACCTGGAGTTAGTGCTCGTTTCTGTTAACTCTCATATCTGACTTCCAAAGGGAGACCTGCTAGGGTCACCCTTGAAGACTGGTAGAAAACATTTCACAAAACCGTCTTTGGAAAGACATCGAAATATGATGGGGGACAGTGAAAAACATATAGGGTTTTATTTGGCATTCTCTTTTTATTATAACATTTGGAAAGAGAGCAAAAAGCACACGTAACAGAGTTCTTCAGTTACAAATGCAGCATAAGATATGTGCAGGGAGAGGGGCCGTCAAGGTTGTCTTTATGGGTTTCTCATTGGTCTTCTGGCCTCTGCCTTGATATGTGAGAAAGGAAAACAATACTCTGCACTTCGGGAGCGTGGTGGTTTGGGACATAGGTGTAGAACCAGATGGGTGAGTGGCAATGCTGGTCAAAAGCCTCCCCTTGTAATTAAGATTTATTTCATGTGTCAACATTGTGGGTGTATGGCCCACACACTGTGGAGTAACAACGTGTGTTTGATTGTTCCCCTGTGGTGCTGAGGGTGGTGTCTGAGTGTTTGCAATTCGGTGAATGGGCGTTTTCAGTTCTCTTGTCCTTCTTACAATGGTGAGCTTCTGTATGCCTCAGTAGGCCTGGTGATCAGCGCCTGAGGAAACTCCAACTTCTCACAGGCTTAAAGGGAAAGGTGTGCTTTCTGGAGCTTTTCAAGTATGATCCTCAAAATGTGACTTTACAAAGTACTAGGGTAAGTGTCTTTAGATTTGCTAGTCTCTCATCTGAAATTTTGGTTCATTGTTTGTTATTATGTTTTATTAAAAACGAAACAAAACAAACAAACAAACAAACAAAAATACCCAAAGCCTCTAAACTGGTACATTAGACCTTACTTTGAAATACATTTAAAAAATTTTTACCTTTATTTTTTCCAAAATATTTTTGTGTGTATATGAGTGGTTCCTGAGAAAGATTTGAGAACAATTTCTACCTAATGACTAGCTTTCCCACTACTGGTTTCTAGTTTCTGGGAGCTATAAGAGCATTTATTTTTCAGTGCTATAATTCATCCGATGTATTTATATCTGGAGTATTTTAAGTACTTTGTTATAACCTTTTGAAATAAACTATGTGCTGTAAGAATATAGGAAATCTTCTGATTTTTCTCAAACTTTACTTTTGTTATATTGATGACCCATGACTTCAGAGCATGGGTTGATTTGCGTTAAAAAAAAATATGTCAGATTTTATTGTATTTGAAATACAACCAAGATAACATTGGTATATCAATTTTTTGTACAAAAAATTATAGTGTTATATTTAATTTAAATATTGAACATATTCACTGGAAAAGGTGTAGTCAGTAAAGGGAGATACGGTATGTTTTCATCAAATCACAGTGAAAAGCATTTCCACTTCCCTAAGCTCGCATCATTTCTCTGCACTGGGAACTTTCAAACTTCTCCCTTTCAGTTCCTTAAAACACATAAATAACCTTCTGGGAATGGATCAGGACTTGCTCTTCCTGCAGAACTGTATTTGAAACTCATTATTCCAGTTTACTTCATTCCTCTGCATCACACCATCAAGGATGGACGGTATTTCTCATCTCTACCCATGAGGCTTCCCTGAATGAGGAAGGGTATGCACTATCTGCCATTCTGGGCATAGTTTCTCTCAGTTCCCATACATCTTGCACTTATGAGCACCCAGATGCAAAGACAGGGTTCCATTTGTTTTTGGAACATCACATTCTAATATCCTGTTGTGTGTTTCAATCACATTTTTAGCATAAAACTATATGACTATATTTTTGTCAGTACTTGATTTTTTAAGGATTTGTTAGTATGCGTTGAAATCTTACTATTAACAATGTTCATAGAGTATATGTAAAATAAAACGTAACATGAAAATGATCAAAGTTTTCTTGGTTTGTAAAGAGTAAACATGATTTTTAAATACCAAAAAAAAATTTGCGTCAATCACATTTTATTTATTTATTCACTTTTCCATAGATACTCTAATTGCCTTCGCATCTTAGTTATTCTAAGTAGCAGATAAGAATCAGGAGAAAGCAAGTAAATCTTTTGTGTGCTGATTTTAGCTTTTTGATTTATATCCAACAGCGGCAGAGCTCAGCCATGGTGTTCCTGTTTTTAAGTTTTTGAGAGGCTTCTGCGATGGTTGTAGTAATTTTAATCTCCACAGTGTATGTAAGTTCCCCTTTGTATCCTTGCCAGCCCCTGTCATAGTCTCTCTTTTGATTGTGACTGTCCCAGCTGGAATGATAGGTTGTTTCACTGTGGCTTTGATTAGCTTTCATTCTATAAATGGCAATGGCGTGCATATTTTCATTTTTAGTTTTATTTGTATGCCTTCTTTCATGAAATGCCTACTTGGATCATTTTAATAGGACTATTTGTTTGGAGATCTTAAGGTACTATGCATAGCTAAATCTTTTCAGATATTTTCCCATTTTTCCCCCAAATTATCTCTTAACACACTTGATTATTTTTGTGTCTGTGAATAAGCTTCTGATCTTGTTATAACCCATTTTCCTATTTTTGCCTATACTGGTGGTATTTGTGAGCCTTTTTAATAACCATATTTGTCTTGGGAATTATTCTCATATGTTCCTAGCAATTTTATAGTTTTGGATTTTTAATGCATTTAGAGTAATAACCATATTTGTCTTGAGAATTTTTCTCATATTTTCCTAGCAGTTTTATAGTTTCAGATTTTTAATTCACTTTGTGTAGTTTTTCCTGTGTGGTTGGATACAGAAATCTGTTGCATTTTTTTCTATGAAAGCAGATCAAAGTTTCCTACTACTGATCAAAATGGTTCCAAATAGATATTTTTTGATACTTTGGACAAAGGTCAGTTGGTAATAGGTGCCCAGATTCATTTCTGCCCTAGGGTTCCGGGTGTATATTTTTATGCTATTATATTCTTTGGTCACTATGACCTTATGGACTATTTTGACATTAGGTGTTATGATATCTCTCGTCTTGTTCTTTCTGCTCAAGATTGCTGAGCTGGTTAGAATCTGTTGGGATTTCACATGGATTTTAAGGTATATCTTTTTTGAAGAATGTCATTGGTGTTTGGTGGGAATAGCTTTGTGTAGTATGGGCATTGTACTGTATTAATCTTTTTAATCTGTTGTAATAAAGCTTGTTTCTATGATTGGTCTTTACCAGTGCTATGTTATTTTCACAACAGAGCAATTCACTTCCTTAACAAATTCCTAAATTTGTTGAATAAACGATTTTGCTGAATAATGTGTGTAAGATTTCATACTTGGATTCCTTTCCACATTTCATATCAATATATAAAGGTTTTTCTTTTGCATGTGTATTCTGCCATATCACTCAGCTTTTGTTTGCTGAGAATTTTAGGATTTTCTACACAAAAAATCTTGCTATTGGAAAACAGATAACCTGACTTCTCTTTTTACTATTGGAGCATATTTTCTTTTTCTTGCCTAATTTCTCTGAATATGACTTCCAGTGCTATGATGAATAGCACTGGAATAGTAGTGTAAACATTTTGTTTTCTTTAAGTGGACCTAAAGAATAGAATCTTTTAATCTAAAATAATTGTGTGAAGGCATAATTCGTAGTGGGCTTATTGAGAAACAGAGATAATCCTAGAGTTTCTTGCTTTGGTATCTTCTTTTGTGACATCTGCATATTTGCTCTGGACTCACCTTTGTTCTGCTGTGCTCTAGGCTTCTGTTACTCTGGTTCCTTGATAGGATCTATGGGTAGGAAAAGGTGGATTGCAGTGGTCTGCAGTCACTACTCCACTACCTTCTCTGATTAGTCACACATCTCACAATTGTCCCTTTGACAAGGTTGGTGGGAGCCTGAAACAGTCTGTATGCAAACTGAAGGCTGAGAAGCAAGGGAGGGGGGATTCCTTGTTTATTTAACATCACCTCCTGAAAGTGACTTCCAGCCATCCCTGTGTGCATGAAGCCTCAAACACTGTAGCCATTAGGAAGACAAAGCACTCTTCTTCAACCCTTCTTTAACACTCTTGTCCCAGTGCCTCAGTCAAAGTCTGAGATCTAATTTTAGTTTATCCCTTATTAAAAGGAGAATTTTTAAAAAATCATGTCATTTTACAGTAACCTTCTCTTCCATGGAATGGAGCAACGCGCAGTCTTGTGTTTTCAGAGTAGGTGCCTATGTGTGACTAGGCAGACTTGTTGGCAGTTGTGGAACAGTAGGGCTCATTAGTGTGACATTATTTCTTTTGCCCAGTCCTTGACTACTCAGTGGTCTCTTTGATTATCAGCCGGAACTTCTTCAAGTGTATCTGTCTTCGAAATAGTTACAGGTTGCTTCAAACTGGAAATTAGTGGAAAATGTTCGGGTTGGTGTCATTACAAAGTCAATATATGATCTTCCTATTTGCCTGTGTCCCATCCCTATTCTGATTAAGTCACTGCCCTTTCTGCCTTTATCTTTGCCAAACTTAGAGCTCTAGATATAGTATTGTGTAGCTATAGAGAAATATGATCCACTCTGCAAGGTAAGTAGAAATAAATGTAAGCCCGTAGTATTGATAGATGCATCTGTGCAAGTAATTAATTATAACTATTACCTGTTACACACATTAACAAAATCAGCTTAGTGTGTTTTGTCTTTTATTGTGTTGGCACATCTACTTTTACCTCCCTCTGTTCACTTAGTGCTGTGGAGTGTTCTCCTTCACCATTCCAGCTTCGTGCCTAGACAACAACTGTCTTCACTTCTGCACCCTCAACATCTTCTGCAACTCTCTCATCCTCAGTATCACATGTCTCAGTAGCCAAAAGGAAGCTGACCAAAGTCATTGAATTCTGTTCCATGTCTGTTTTCTCTCCTGAGTCACAGGAGAATGTAGGGACCACAGATGTTTCCAGAGTGTCCACATCACCTTTCTCTCTTCCCTCCCAGGATTTCCTTTTCTGTAAAATCTTGTCACATTTCCAACTCTGTCTCTTCAAGAATTCCCACCTAGAAATTATGATGGTTCATCTCCTGTTACATGGGAGTCCCTTTGCCAAGCTGAGATTTGTTCTCCATTGTTCAGTCCCAGCTCCAGTTTCAGCAGAAGGATCAATCTATCTGAACTAAGTCTTGCTTGCTTCCGAATAAGCGTAGGCTCAACCTTCCCTCAAAGCTTTAGGAAGGATTCTCAAAATCTGTAATATAACTGGCTGAAACTATTAGTGATTTCCTAAAAGTAGTAGATTTGTTTTAGCTGTAAATACATAATGACTTAGTTCCTAATACTAAATAAATCATGTGATTATAAGATGTGAGAGTCAAAAAAGTTTATTTTTAACTCATCAAAACATATTTATTATTCTCTCTCCCATTCTTCCCATCCCTCTCCAGCCTCAATTTAAGCCCATTTTCTTTAATTATTTTTGTTATTCACAGATAGGAAAATGAGTATATTAAGGAAGCTTACTGAGTCCATTTAGTGTTTCACATATGTACATGCTTTTAAGGCTGACTCCTTGATATTGAATAAACACTTAACTGTCTCATTCTTGGAGAAAACTAAGTTTCCCTTCCTCATAATTGTGAATCACCTGTAGTTTTTCATCTAGGGTTAAAACCATGTCAGATCTCCAGTCCCCTCTCCATGGTTCATGATTAAAATTTTATTTGAGCTGTCCCTTCACTTCCCAAAATGCCATTAGGTTCTTATTTACTGGGAATGTGTGAATGTTTTACTGATAAAGTAAAGTAATCGTCATAGTTTTGCTAGCATGGCATAGACATGGATATACCTGGGAAGAAGAAATCTCAGTTAAGGAATTTCTTTCACCAAAAAGCCTAAGGGTACGTATATGGGGAGTATTTTTTTTTTTTTTCTGATGGATGTATGAGAGCCCAGTACACAATAGGTGGAGTGGTCCCTGGATATTTGGGTTGGGCATTTATTAGAATGGTAGCTCAGTAGGCAAGTAATAAAAGAAATAAAAGTATAAAAGAAATAAAATAGCAGCTTTATTTCTTGCATCTGGAGTCCTGCTTGAGTTCCTGACAGCTTCATTTGAAGGAGGTCTCCGTCCAGGAAGGTGTAATGAACTCTTTCCCCTCTAAGTTGTTTGTGGTCATGGATTTACCATAGCAACAGAGAAGCCAACTCCAATCATCGTAAATAAAGTTGAGATTTCAATGGGATGTGACTAGCAGAAGTTAGTTTATTTTATGACCTTGTTAAGGCTCTCAAATGAAACTCAAAGAGCACTACAAAGCTCAAAATTATACAACAGAAAAGGGTACTGTGTTGATTTGACAGTAAAAAAACATGACTTTTGTTCATACTCCAAGTGCCTAGCAATGACTCCAGGTGGGTCAGGAGGGAACATTATATGAAGTCAGAGTCTTATACTTCCTTTGGAACTGGCTAGAAGATAGTAGGGAGAAAAAAGAAACAGAACAAACATAAAGCAGCCACTATGTAAAGTCTTGAGTTGTTTTGCTTCCTTTGCTATTACCATCCCTAGAATAAACTAAAGTGAATGGCAGCTGTTTTTTTCTCAATAGAGAAATGGAAAAAGGAAAGGTGAAACCTTATGTGGTGTCTGAGCTCTTCAGAGCCAAATGCTTTAAAAATCTCTGATTTTTACATTTCTAAAGGATCATAAAACCCTTTCTCATTAAATTGTATTCCCTGAAGTTTAGCCTACATTGGTATTTGACACATAACAGGTCCACCGAAAGTGTATATTGTTAAGAGTAAATTGATAATGTCTTGCCTTGGCCTTGTTCGGTGATGATTAGGAAGGTGTCCTCTCTCTCTGTAAAAAACTCACTCAATCATAAAGTATTTTTTTAATCTCTTAGAATTATATTATAACCATAAAATGGGAAAGAACAATCCTTATAATTGTTCATTTTTAGACTGAATTTAGCTCTAGAATTTTATAACTAATGAAATACAATGTTTTTCTTTCCTCCTTCCAATGAAGCCTTTGGCTTTCCATTTCTTGTTCGTGGACCCGTCTACATAGAAATACATTTTTCCCTCAGCAATTAAATCTTAGTAAGTCCTAGCTGTTAAGCAGTCAGCAGACACTGTGAAATGC
Organism: Micromys minutus; assembly: GCF_963924665.1. Classification (NCBI taxonomy): domain Eukaryota; kingdom Metazoa; phylum Chordata; class Mammalia; order Rodentia; family Muridae; genus Micromys; species Micromys minutus. The sequence continues at coordinate 135,412,189 of NC_137969.1, forward strand.
TGCTCTGGTGAGGCTTTGGCGATTTGAAATGTGTATTCTTTGATGTTCTGTTACTTCTATGCAGCCAACACTGTAAAATTTTATGTTACAACTAGGAATTGTTTTAAACTTTTTATTTTAAATCAGCTATTAGCCCAGGGAAAAGTTGTAAAAACAGTACAAAGAGTTCCCACATACCCTTTAATCTTTTGCTCCTGATGTTACTATTTCAGTAACCATAGTCAGTTATTAAAATCTGAACATTAACATCAGTACAATACCATTAGCAAGATTGCAGATCCTGTTAAAATGTCACCAGCTTCCCCCCATTAATGTAGTAGGAGCCTTTTTAAAATGTAGAATGAAGTAATTTATACCTAAAGCAATTTAAGACTGATCAGTTTGCTATTATTTACCTTTAAAATGTAATGATAGAATTTTGACAAGTTCCTTAATATACATTGTGTGAGCACAATGCTTTCTTGCTTTCTTTTCCTCCTATTCTTTTCCTGTTCTGAGTTGTCTTTTAATTGGCAGCGTGTACTAAATGGAATATCATTACTATTTTAGGAAATCATTAAATGTCACCGGTTAAATTTTGTGGATAGACTCATTTTAGTGACCTTTTCCATATCATGAAAAGTTTCATGTTCCTAAAAGATTCTGTGGATGTAGAGTTAAGTTAAACATTCTGGTTTGGTCTTCTGAGCTGTATCCCCATGAGAACAACACAACCCATCCATCACCGTTTCCGAGAACCATTATTTACATGGGGAAGCATAGGAAGGAAGAACTGAATGTGAACACTCCAGCTTAAAATAGCACTAAGAGGAGTGTAGAGAACCCTTCCTTCTTCACAAAAGGCCTTCCTTGCTTCTTAACAGGTCCAGCCCATTGTGCTGTGACATTTGCTTTTCTGTTTGATCTTGTGCTGAAGCATAAATTACGCCCTTCTTTCTGTGTCAGCAGCAGTTATAGATTGTCTACTCACTGAGGGCAGGTTCGTTGCTTATTAATCCTCAGAGGCTTCAGCTAAGCCTGATCTCTGGCACTCTTTGAGTGCAATGAATGACTCTTTAGGGAGCACTGTCCTGTGAAAGAAAAGCAAAGGACAAAGAGATGAGCCTATGAACTTTTGGACCTTTTGTTATGTCTGCTCACCTGAAGAAGATAGCCAGTGCCTCTTCATAACTCCCTCCTCCACCATCATTTGCTTGTGAAACAAAGATTAGGATTATGGATGGCTTGGCTTATTTATATGCCCACCTAATCCTTGTTTATCTCTTTGCTCACAATGAATGCTTATAATAAATGTCCTCTGCCAAAGGAGATACACACAGAGATGATTTCTAAAATAAAACTTTCAAACAGTTATGAATTAGTGCATGAAAAGAATTACTCCAGTAGCTTTGTACAGACATTATTAGCTTTCTTTTTCTCATCATTTTTATTAGATACTCCATATTGTATTTACATTTGAGATGTTATCTCTTTACCCTGCCCTTCGCCCATTCCCAATCCCCCTCCAGTTGAATTCACAAAGGTGCACTTCCTTCTGGCCTGCCTCTCCACCTCATTGCGTTGTCATTCCCCTGCACTGGGACATTGTGACCTCTATGGAACAAAAGCCTCTTCTCACATTGATGCCAGACACTGCCATTCTCAGCTACATACTGGATCAATAGGTCTCTAAAAGTGCACACAGAGGTGGGTTTTTACTCAATGGGAGTTTTGGAGGGTTTGGTTGGTTGATAATGTTGTTCTTCCCATTAGTTTGTAGCCCCTTTCAGCTCCTTAGGTTTTTCTTTAGTAACCTGATTGGGATTCCCTAGTTGAGACTGACGGTTAGCTGCAAATATGTTCAGCCATTTCTATATGACTCTGGCATAATCCCTGAGGGGGCATCTCTGTCTGGTTCCTGCCAGTAAGTACTCTTTGGGACCAGCTATAGTGCTTGGATTTGGTGACTGCATATGTGTTGGATCCCCAGGTGAGTTGATTTCTTAGTGATCTTTTCTTCAATTTCTGCTCCTCTATTTGACCTTGCATTTCCTCCCATGAGAGTTTTGTTCTCTTTTCTAAGAAGGACTGAGGCATCCCCATTTTGGCCTTCCTTTTTTTTGAACTTCATAATGTCTATGAATTGTTTCTTGGGTATTGGTTATTCAGAGGTTTCTGGGGCTAGTATCTGCTTATCAGTGAGTGTATACCATGTGTGTTCTTTTGTGACTGTGTTACCTGACTCAGGATGATAGTCTCTAGTTTCATCCATTTTCCTAAGCATTTCATGACGTCATTGTTTCTAATAGCTGAGTAGTACTCCATTGTGTAAATGTACCACATTTTCTAATATGATCTTGAGAGAACTGTCATTTTGAGCTGGCAAGGATTTTGTTAGATTTACATTTTAATGCTTTTTACTTCTTGATCTTCAGATAAATACTTGGAACCTTGCTTCTTTGATTTAATTCTTTTTAACCCAATGTATGGTTATTTTAATTCAGGAAAAATATCAAAAGAAATTAAGCTAACATCAAGTGATCTTGTGGATCAAAAATGTATACTACATTTCATTTTAAAGACTTTTCATCACCGTATTCTTTAAGTGTTTCTGCTCACAAAAGACTTAGAAATATTAGGTGTCAGAATCTGCAGAATTTGGAGTTGACTCATCTAATCACCAATGTTGTAAATTTGATTGTTCCCAAGTCTCTAAAAAATGTTGGATTTTGACAGGGCTAAAAAGACAAGGCACAGTAAGACTTTTAAGGAGCTTTCAAAACAAATGCATTTGGTGCATAATAAGAAGTTTAAACAGACCAGTTGTTGTGATTCTTTGCACATGTCATGGTCTTGAACTATGCATTGCTGTATATGCTAATATGATATTTTGAGAATTAGTAAGGATACATGAATTGGATATTGTTATTGAGAGCTTGGAAGTTATATTACTAAATATCTCACTTAATTTTTTATTATTTATTTTTAAGATTGTCTTCTGTGCTTTTTTCTTCTAGGTCCTTCTTTTTACATACCCCTTCCCACTCTTCCCACACTTCCAATTGCGACCTTCTTTTTATTCAGTTGTTATAATATGTATATATGTATTTGTATATGCATATCATATATATGCATATACAAATACATATCTATCATATATATATGTATAATGCTCTAATATGTAATTCTATAAAAACAACATAACTCACTCATTACTGCTCCTGATGACTATTATTTACATGGTGCAGGGTAGGAAGAAAGCACTACTTATAAATATTCCATGTTGAAAATAGAATTGAGAGGAATGTTGAAATCATTCTACCCTGATTGACAAAAATACACACACACACACACACACACACACACACACACACATATATATATATATATGTTTCAAAATATCACCTTTTCAGTCCATATAATGTTATATCATACCACTTGTACATATATACTGGTTGACACTGGATAACCAATTAGTGTGCTCTTCCTTGGGGAAGACAACCTCTCCTGTTCCCTGTTGTACTCAATTGCCTATAATTCCTTATGTTCTTTTTGATAAATTTATTGGTGTCCTTGTTGAACTCATATTTGAACAGCCATGTTGGTGAGAATTTAAGGGTGTAGCTTCTGATGTTACCGGGAGACAGGGAATAACTGCAAACTCCCCAATCTACTCTCTGACAGCCTTTCTGGCTCTTCTTCAGCCAAGTATCTATCCATGGGGACAGTTCCATAACTCTGCATTTTGATGCACTGTTGTTTCCTTTAGTGTTCTCTGTTGCAAAGAGAAATTCCTTCAGTGGGAGTGTGTTTCTGAAACTTACACTCATTTTGTCTTGATTACTCTGTTTACTTTAGAGCAAGGGGATTTTTGTTTATTTGCTTATAGATAAATTTAGAGTTTAGCATGCAATATAAGTGCTTTATCAGTTTTTTGGCATGCAAGACCCTGGGTCCAAACTTAGTAGAATGCTGTAGGCAAATTATGCAGCTTAGTGGGAGAACACCTGCTTAGCACGAGTGAAGTCTGGATTTGATCCCAGCATCCCCCAAAACAATAACAACAATGTGAACATAAGGAATTACTCATACCAGTGATAGGAGACAGCAAAGGAAATTAGAGTGCTTTGAATATATTAGGATCAGTAGGAAAGAGAAAAATACTAAGAAAGAGTCACATTAATAAGTTTACTTTTGATTTCTCTTGTGGTGAGATGACTGTTATGGAGATTTTTTTTTAAATTAGGCACTAGAATAAAAAATTAGGCTAAAATCATCACAATCAAATTTTAAGTGAGATAGTATTTTTCAATATGCACTTGGAATTGTAGTTACTTATCTATTTTTTTTTTCACATAACAGGAAATCTAGAAATGAGTAGATCCTACTGGCATCAGACCAGAGGCCACATTTGCTTTCTGGCCCATTCATCTTTTGGTGCCACTCTTGTATTACATGACTCCTTGTTGGCACCAAAGGGAGGCTTCATTTGCAAGCTTTCACACTGCAGGTGTTCTGCAGCTGTCTGAGGCAGAGCAGAGAGCAGAGTTGTTGGAAGTTGGTGAAATCAGGATGAAGAGATGGAAGCTTTCCTGGAAAACATTGCCCTTTCTCAGCAGTTTGGAACATGGACACTTGCATAGAGCAGGATAACCGGGAAGGAAATCATTTGAAGGACAAACTACTTTCAATAGCATCAAGGTTGGGTTCCTTAGGTCAAAAGGTTCTTTTTCTACAGAGACAGGAATTGATCACTAGAATATTGTACCGGTGCTTGGCCCACAGTGTGACCTCTGTGCCTGGTAAATATCATATCATTATTGCTATTGTGACTGTATTGTATTTACATTCTTGAGTTCATCAAGGTCTCCCTGAGTTTGATTAAAATGTAAAAGTAACTTGTGGATCTCTCAAATACTGCTAATGTTCTAAGTACTGTATTAGGCCCCTACTATGCAGAGTGGTCTTGCTTCTAAGTCTCCAAAATGTACTAAGGACTAAGGAGAATACTTGCTTTTTTGTATTTTCTCCTATGTGGTCTGACCTACGGTAAATCTGAGTGTAGAGACCTCGCAGAGAATGAGATTGACAACCATAACTAAGTTTCCATGGTTAAAGCCATATGCAATAGACAATCTTGTGTGAGACAATGTTGTGTGAACATGGTCTTTTTCTCTAACATATCTTCCTGGGCAGGATTCATCCATTCCATGATTGTATGAACTGACCCTACAGTAGACTCTGAGAGAGAACGTGCAGAAATCAGACCATGCTTGGATGAGTACAACTCTATTTTCAATTCAGTAGAGTGTGATTAATTTCCTAAGCAGTTGGGAAAATGTAGTTAGAGATAGTTTTTAATATTTTTTCCTAATGTATTTGTGTCTAGAGTGTTTTTTTTTTTTAGTTTACAGGGTGTTTGGAAAAAGTTAGCACATCGCTGTTTGTTCCAACAATGTATTGCATAGGAGTTTGAGAACAGTCCTCGTTTACAGAGCCCATGGACAAAATTGCTCCACCTCAATAATCAAGAGTTTGCTTGCTGATGTGTAGAATAATGCGTGAAGCTTATCTAACTTGGAGATCATTCTCTGGAGTTTATATAAGACAAACTCTCAGGGAAAATGATGATTAAAAAATAGGTAACATAGCCTTAGCCCAGTTTGGGTCCAGTTTTGGCACCCAATATAAATAGGTTTACCTGTATTAGACAAGTAAAAAGGCAAAACATCTTGTTTAGCCAGTAGTAGAAATCAAGAGAAATAAAACACCAAGATGATGGCTGCATACAGCCCATATTAATCTATGCCCACTTACCAGTCAAGACGATAAAACTAATTCTGTATGGCCTTAGTGTGTGGACGTTCATGGATGCTATTCTTCTAATCTTGACTGGCCACTGGGTAGGGCTGAACAATAAAAACTGAATGACTTGGTCTAGCCCTGCTGAGGAGGTTTCATGAATGAAGCAGCCAAGAACTGACTAGTGATTCACACAGGGAAATAACTTATGAATGCCCGTAGGAGGTGAGTTGGTGGGACACAAAACAAACAGGCTTCCAGGGTTGGGCTGTTCTCTTGGTGTTGAATGGCGTGCTTTGTTCTGCCTTGCCTCTGTTCCCTCTTCCCCTGGTTACTTAAAGCTGATCATGTAGGGTTTTGAGTACAGCAATGGACTTCTGAGATACTTTGTCCTATGCATTTTCTTCCACACAATATTTTGGCAGTGCCTTTTGTGACTATGATCCTTCTTCATTTATTACAGTTTTCGACATGTTAGTGTAAATACCCTCTAGGAGTAGAATCAGGTTGGTTCTTTATTTCATGCTCTGAATCTAAGTTTCTATATGCATTCCACATGGGAAAAATACATTGAAATTGATAAGGGGTACCCATCGCCTTGGAGAAATCTGCATTGTAAGGAGCAGAACTTGAGAGAAACTCAATGAACATGTAATGCCAATGAAGTCATGAATCTGTGTTTTGACAATGCCAAAATAAGAGCACCAGCTTGCAGCTCACAGTATAGAGGGAAGGGCATGCTATGTGGTGGAAGCATTCCCTAGCAAAAATATAGGGGCAAATCATTGCTCCATCATCTTCTACAAAAGCTCCAGTTTCAAATGTTTTGTGCACAACAGCAATTTGAGCTTGAGCCAGCATCAGAGGGGCATTAACCACAGGGATAAGGACCTTCTGTAGATGATGGAGTGATCATTTGTCCCTGTATAAGGAACTTCAGTAGATGATAGAGTAATCAATCGTCCCTCTATAAGTAACTTTTGTAGAACATGATGGAGTAATCATTCGTCCCTGTATAAGGAACTTCAGTAGAAGATGATGGAGTAAACATTTGTCCCTGTATAAGGAACTTCAGTAGAAGATGATGGAGTAAACATTTGTCCCTGTATAAGGAACTTCTGTAGAAGATGATGGAGTAATCATTTGTCCCTGTATAAGGAACTTCTGTAGAAGATGATGGAGTAATCATTCCTCCCTGTATAAGGAACTTCTGTAGATGATAGAGTAATCATTCATCCCTGTATTTTCTCCAGTTCCTTAACCAAGTGCTTAATTCCCATCTGGCAATGGCATTAAACTCAAATTTCTGTGGTGTGCATAACATTTCTTGGTAAGTGGCCCCATTTTTAAAAGCTTAGGTTATGTATTATATCTTTGACTAGATATTAGCCAAGTGGGAACTCTGAAGAGACTGGATTCCAGCACCGAAGTGTGCTTGCGGACACTCCTGGTTTCTGACAAACATTTTGTTTTGGAAAGCAAGCTTATATTTTATAGTGAGATAATAAAGACATTTGCTATTTTATTACTACCTGTTATTAAAGTACAGACACAGAAAATTAATAAAGCTTAAAACCATATTTAGCACCTAGGCAATATGTTTTCAGGTAATTAGATTGTAGGTTAGAATATTCACAATATGATATAAAAACAGGAACCAGCTGTTATTAAGACATTTAACCAGATATTGTCCAAGGGGACGAAACTGCTATACCCTGAAATTGTCCCTAGGTCCACAGATACCCAGTTGTGTATGGTTGGTTTTTGTGTTCTGTCATCTTGAATATTTAATGATAGTAACTTGATTTTGATGGAAGAATTGTGTCCTTAGGTTTTTATATAGGCTGTAAGAAAAGCTTACTCATTTTGTAATCATTACTGAACTTCATTGTGGAAAAGGCATTATCTGATTACCTTAATGCAAATGTGTAGCTCCCCCAATGCTAATGTTAATTTTGTGTTCTATTTAAGTTATTGAACTCACATTTTGTCTAAATGCTTCAACATTCATTTCTCAGTTAAATTTATCCTTTGTAAAAATTTGAGTAATCAAAGTCCATTTAGCTAAATACTCTGTCTCTCTCTGTCTCTGTCTCTCTGTCTCTGTCTCTGTCTGACTCTGTTTGTGTGTGTGTGTGTGTGTGTGTGTGTGTGTGTGTGTGTGAGTCTGTGTGTCTGCATTTGTGTTTCTTTCTGTGTCTGTATGTTGCAAGGGGAGCTGACCTTCATCTCACTAAATATATAGATAGAATGCCTTTAACGTTATAATTGCCTTGTCTGTACCTCCTAAGTGCTGGGATTTGAGATATGGGCTTCCATTCAAAGTTTATGTGATGCTTGATTTCCACCCCAGAGTTTTCTGTGTGTTAGATGAGCCCTGTGCTCACTGAGCAGCATCAACCCCACTCACACATTCTCTGTCCTTCTGTAAGATCTTCATTTCTGCCTTCTGACATCTCACTTTTCTGCACTTTGGCTTCCGTTCCCACTGGATGGATGGTCTGAACTTTGGAAAACTTACCATGTTTGCTATTTCTTCTGTGTGCATTAGTAAGTTAATGCCGAAGGTAGGAAATGCTTCAAACAATCAGAGCAGGATGAGGAAGTCACAGGTGATTAACTGGGGAGATGGAAGATGTATGGCATATTAAATATCTCACATGAGGTGTCATTAAGAAGCTGAAGGATAAGCAAAGACTTAAAAAATATGAAAATGTAGAAGGAACTTTAAAACAATACAAATTTTTACTCTTTAATTACAAAGATATAGGGAAATGATTATGTGAGATAAATATATACATCTTAAAAGTTACAAGTAAGGAAGTGCATGGTTTGTATGTGTGTGTGTGTGTGTGTGTGTGTGTGTGTGTACTCTACTTCTTCTTAAAGTCAGTAAAGTAGGAATGAATATGTTTTAGTGAGAAGGCCATTTCATAGACAGATAATCAGAATCTAGCCAAGCCCAGTGAGAGTCACGAATGTACGAATAAAGTTATCTGGCAGTACAGTCTTAAATAGTCGGTGCCTGAAGTAAGATGAACAAAATACAAAACAAATAGACTTGCTTTATTTACTAGTTGTTTATTAGGAAGATGAGAGATGGTGGGATTTTACAGTTCTAGAGGGTAGCTAGGTGGTGGTGAGGAGGAACCACTTTCAGTAGAGGACTTCACTTTTCATTGCTAGCATACACTGGAAAGTGTTCTTGAACACAGAGCTGGATTGGGGCTGGAATTGTGATTTGGGGTATCTCCTAGTGGGGTTAAGGTAGGAAGCATTTGATTTAAATTTCAGGACAACCCAGAGCACAGTGGTGGCAGGGGATATTCCCTGACCAGTACACATACATGGTAATGTGTGAACCTGCCCTCACCTGCAGTGTCATAAAAGCAAGGATGATGCTCTCAGGAATCCTGAGATTGGGGGAAATAGGGACTAGACAGTGAAACCAACAGGGATAATCAAAGAGTCTGGAGCTGAAGAGAGCCCTTCAGAAACTCTCATTCCAAACAATTAGTGGCCTGTTCCAGAACACTTTAACTAAGGTACTGTTGCCAGAAAGATGATGACAGTGGGTGAAAATTGAGGGGCAACAACAGCAACAACAAAAGAATCAAGTGATGAATTTTTAGAACAGTTATAAGAGGGTCACATCTTTTAAAACCACGCCCCATTTGGGCTGGCAAAATTGGTCAGTGAGTCAAGGCACTTTGCTATGAAATCTGACAACCTGGGTTCTGTCCTGGGAGGACAGTGATGGTGGGATTGACCTCTGACCTCTACACACTTGTGTGTACCAGGATTTTTCTTTGTAAAAGCAATCAGTACAAATAACCTAAAGCTAAGCTGTGCACAAATACTCAAGGCAGTGTTTCTCTAATTGAGTTATTGTGTAGAATTTGATGCCTATAGCACTCGTCACATTCAAGGTGCTGCAAGTGAGGCTACAGGGCTGGATGTGATGAGGGTCACAACAGAACCACAGCACAGCACGGCTTCTTCCTTTGGCAGTCTCCTGACAGAGATCTTGCCAAAAAGAAAGAAACGGAAGGAAAAAGGAAATTGGGAAGAGTGAAAACTTTGTCAGTTTTGAAAGATAAATTACAGATGTTCATGAAGATCAGTTTGTGTTTCCGCCTCTTTCACATTCTGTCTCTTGATATGTTTCTTTTATTAATATTTCCAAACACATGAAAATGAGCCTTTCCCCTTGGATTGTGAACATGAGGCACCTTGTATCTTTTTCTTTAATGATGCATAAGATGAAAATCTATAACTTTCAAGATTCTCCTTGCTTATTTGGTACTGTATGAAATTAATTTTTCCATTATTGGTTGTTATCCCAACAAGAATTTACACTATTTGTCTGAATGGAAATAAAATTTTTATGAGTATGCATCAATGTTATGAAAACAAACTCTCTTTAATGATTTCCAGTCCTCATAAGTAGAAGTCATTGTAAGATACATAGGCTCCTGTTGTCACCCTTATTAACTTTAAGGATTACAAGGATAAATTTTACTAATAATTTTTTGAAATATAATTGTCACAAGAAGTTGTTATTCATTTTTTAATCTAATAAAGTGTATTGAGCTAGGTTTCCTAAGCGTTCTATATATCAAAATGTCTTTTTTTCATGAAAGCATTATTGTAAATCCTTGTAGGCCTGAATTTTTAGTTTAGATAAAGAAGGATGTGAACTTGACTTTAATATTTCAAATAATCTATTAGGGACCTTTTGCACTGGAATCCATATATAATTTTTACCATCTTAAAATGAAATCTGCTTTGCTCATTTATATTTATATTTTAATATAGTATTTAATAATAACGTGTTTAATATAGCTGCATTTAATACTAGTTATATTTTAATATTGCAGATTTGATTTACTTTACTTTTGCCTGCATGTATGTGTACATACTATCTGCATGACTGGTACCCATAAAGATTGATAGAAAACATTGGATTCTTTGGAACTGGAGCTACAAGTTAAGAATAACTGTCAGCTACCATGTGGGAGTTGGGAACCAAACCAGAGTCTTCTGTACGAGCAACAAGTGTCCATAGTGTCTGAACCATTTCTTTAGGCCATAGTTCTTTATGGGTCATTGGCTTTGGATCAATAATTAGTTTTATGTTCCATATAGTGTTTTCTTTAAATACATGAATCACAATCAACTTTCTGAAATAGTAGGGTCCTTTCCAGTATCCAAATGTTGGTATGTATGTATGAATGTGTGTGTGTGTGTGTATGTCTATATGTCTATATGTCTATATGTTTGTTGTATGTGTGTGTGAATCTGTGGGTGTTGTATGTGTGTGTATCTGTGTATTGTATGTGTGCGTGTCTGTAGCTGTGTGTGTTCTATATGGGCGTGTGTTTATGTGTATCTGTGTGTGTTGTATATGTGTGTATATCTCTGTGTGTGTTTCTGTGTATATTCACTGATTTCAAAAAAAAATTAGGTATTTATGTTTTTACATTTCTAAGTTAGAGTATTAAAATATTTTATATTTTGATACCTTAATTTTTATGTAGGAGTTTTAGCTTTTGACATGAGTTTATAGGCCATTTGTTTAGTGACAGTGGAATATAATCTGTATTTTGTTATACACGAGGAGATCTCATTTAGTCTTTATTCTTCGGGGCAAGGAATGATATGAAATCCTTGAACAAATCTGAGGCCTGTTTTTTTCTCTAGAACCCAAAAGTCCATTTTGGTCTTTTCTTTGAATGGTCTGTTATTAGTAAAGATCATTAAAAATAGAGTCATCAGCTTAAAGAAGCAAAATGTAAAGTAAAAACAGCTGGAGAATAATTAATACAACTGAGCTTTTCTGCAGTTATTAGTATGCTGCAAATAGCTCACCAAGTCACATTATCTATTTGAAAACTCTGCAATATCTATTTTTAAAAATCTGGTCAGTAATCATATCTCTGGTGCATCAAATGTTAATCCAGACATCTTCAGGAGCCAGATGGTGTTGTGATTTTTGTGTAAAAATCCCACATGTCATCAAATACTGGTCATGGCACAATACTGGACCACAGGAAAAAGGATGCCTTTCTGAATGACTTCTGTAACAGTGGGTGCGAATGGAAAGGAGTAACCTAGCACTTGCTTTTTTGCAGTTCTGGGTTGGTGTTGTTCCCCATTCATCGGAGGACCATGCTTCTTCCTTAAAGCTGATTGATTTTGAATTTTTCAAACTGATTAATGTTTTCATTTGAATGGTAATGCTGACTCTGCAGAAGATGTGATCTTTTAATTAGCAGATGCTGAGATTAGCATTAGGGCTGAGCGGTAATTAGCGTTTGTTCTTAGAGTACAGGGAACACAAACCAAGTACTGCAGTATGCACAGCGCCCATGTCTCCTTGACAGGGCTTCTTCACAACGTCTCAGTGAGACACGTGAAAGATTACTCCTGCTCTAGATTTGTTTTAATGTATTAATAAATTAAATTATTTTCATAAATTTAATAAATTAAAGAAATTTCACTTTCCTCATGTTATCTATGTTTACTGGTAAGGTTTCATTTTCAGGGTTTCCCTAAATACCTAATAAGAGAATTAAACATTGTTTGGTGAAAGTATATTTCTAATCCCTGTGTGTGAGAGGTAGAATGAAGAATGTAAAGGCCTTGCACAGCTTGATTCTATTAGTAAATACCATTCTATTTCCATAGACATTTTGAGGCTCCACCTAAAACAGATAGCCCCAGTTAGAGGCAGTTAAGAATTGGAGGTTAGTTTCAAACAAACATGGTGCCAATCTTGCAAAGTCCCATTCCAGGGGACATTACCTAACAGCTGAGTTTCAGTAGTCTCACCTTCAAAACGAAAATGGGACAGAACTATTATTAAGAACAAAGCTGATATGTAGCCAAACATATGCTATCCATATTAATAATCAATAGTGGTCATTGGTACTAATACTACTATGTACAAACATTAGGACTCATTGCTATGAATGGCCTACAGAAGCTGACAGAAAGTGAAGTAATATGTTTATTTCTCAAAAAAAGTTTTCCGAACACCCACCAGTTACAGAATATCCGTATTCTGAATGGGACACATTTTGTTCTATCTTGGATATATTATATACACACCAGCTTTTTCTGCAGGAGGACAATAGTTCCCCTGCTTGGTAGAAATCCTGTGGAGAGGCTGGGTCTTCTCTCTAAAACTGCTCCTGGGAAGTATCATCCACAAGTTTTTGCTTTGGTTCCAGTGTTTTATGCAATAATTGGGTAGGGGAGCAAAGTTAAGTAGGAAATATTCATGCAGACAAATTCAAGACATTGTCCACTTACACAATGCAAGGTATATTTTTAGGGCTCTAAAGTAGGTATATTTTTAGACAGAGAGGTGCTGCATAGATGCTACATGTGGTTTATTGCTTAATGTAGATCAAACTACAACCTATGACGCCTTGGCCATTATTATTTAAAAACTAAATTATTTCGGATCCCTAGAGCCCAGAGCCCTGAATCTACACATAAGCTCTGCTCCCACTCCATTGATGGCTATTAAAAATAGCCCTAAAGTAAATGCATTTGCGTGTGTTACTATGGACGCTCTCTCCCAGGAGACAACAAACAGAACACTTAAACCTCCCGAGTGAGCAGGGTGATTGGCCGTCTAAATCTCCATCTCTTTTGCTTGCTGCCTGCCCACTTACATACCAACAGAAAAAGAGTAACAAAATAAGCCAAGGTAGACTTCCAAGGTAGAGCAAGGTATAAACAAACAAACAAAACCAGACGCAAGAAGTACATATTTTTCTTAAAAAAAAAAAAGGTATAAGTGTTATTTGAATGTAAGGAACTTTTAGCATCAGAGAGAATTAGGATACCCCCCCTCAACCCAGGGTATCACTTCATTTTCTTAAAACAGTTAAACACAACTGCTCTGAAATGGAAGTGTTATTACTTAGGATTTAGAAAACTGAAAGTGGTACCTGAGGCCGAACTGGATGCTTAATTTACAACCATCAGTCAGCACAAATCTCTTGGCTTGAGTGCATCCACTTCAGTTTTCAGACCTAGGTAGTTAGGGCTGTTTTAGTCTATTTTTGCTACTGTGGCCACAATACTTGAGACTTGCTCATTTACAAGGAAAAGAACTTCCCCTTTTACATTTCTAGAAGCTGGGATGGTGCAGAGAGAATGTCTTTTTTGAGGGCTTCTCCCTAACTCCACAAGGATGAGATCCAGCTTGTGTCCTCCTATGGCAGGAAGCAAATATTTCTGGGTAGAATGTTATAAAAATAAGCAGACAAATAAACAGATAAACAAGAATAGTTTGGCTACTTTGGCAGACTAACCTTCTAATACAGGTCTTCACACGATTCTCGTGGATTCAGCTTTCACATCTTAGCCAACACTAACAGTGTGTCCTCAGGATTACTGCACTGGCTTTTACTTCCCTCCCTATTATTAGCATTTAGGCTCTTTTACAGGAATGCAGGAGATTCATGTGTGTAAATTAATCCATAAAAGGTGTGTTTTCATAACTGATCAAAAGGATTTGTGTGTGTGTTGGTGGGTTTTGGTGATGCTGGGAGGAGAAACCATAGCCTCATTCAGAGCCAGTACTGAGCCACATTTGTAATGCTCCCTAAGTCTAAAGGAGACTGTCACTTACATATCAATGTAAAGTTTCCTGGAACATATGTAGAACAGACTGACAAAGAATTAATGGTATTTTTTTCTTATTTCACTAATGTTAAAATAAGATCTTGTTTCTGTGTGGTTTTTATATTAACAAACTATATGTTTCAAATCAAATTTAAGGAAGTTGTATTGTTATCTATATCTATGTGCCAATCTTTCTGTAGAGTCAGTCAGTTGTCTTCTTTTTCCTTCCTTCCTTCCTTCCTTCCTTCCTTCCTTCCTTCCTTCCTTCCTTCCTTTCTTTCTTTCTTCCTTCCTTCCTTTCTTCATTCCTTCCACCACCATTCCTTGGTCCTCCTTATCATTGTTCCTGGAGTTTTGACTATGTTCCAGTGATTGGCCTCACAAATTTGACTTGATGGGTTATTTGAGAAAGAGAAAAGAGAGAGAGAGAGCAAGTAGCTAAGAGGGGCTGGAGAGACGGGAGTGGATATTACAAGAGCTCGAGGTGGAGTGGGGGATGAATATGATCACAATATATTGAATGAAATTCTCAAGGAATTAGGTAAACTTAAAAAAAGTGCATGGTGGTCTCTGAACATCTATGGTTGCTGTTTTAACGAGACAGTGTGATTCGGTAGAGATTCCTGATGATTTTGAGTGATGAGTAAAGTCTTTTAAAACAATATTAGGAAATTAGACAGCATGTTGAGTCCTAGTTTAGGCATCGATATATTGAACTACACTCATCAGTTTCATGCTTACATAGGTTCATTTATGATTGGCATAGAATCGCTTTTTAAATATTACCTATTTTAGTGTCCGATGTTGAAAAGAACAAGCTTTTAAACTGTGCTTTCCATACTTGGGTGTTATTGAATTTGTTGTTATTTAGAAACCCAGAATATGAACTTTGAATTGGTAGTTTATTCTCACAAACGTTTCTCTCAAATCTGAATCTTCAGATGGTTTAGTAAAATCACTATCATGTAGAACACCTTCTGAAGACTCCAGTGAGTGCCAAAATGCCATGAGATGGTCCATGAATTCTTACAGTTTGGTTGTTAGGTTACTCTACTCACAGGCATATTGTTTGGTGAAAAATAAACCACAGGTATCACAGCTTATCTTAGAAATCACTGAGTTATTTTGGATTTTGGCCTGGTTTGTTTTGTTCAGTGTTACGGGTCACGTAGGTTCTTTCATTCTTTTATTCTTCAAGTACAATTACAAGTGGTCCAAGCCCTGGCTTCCTTCTTCCTGTCTGTGTGCTTATTCTCACACGAATTCTCTCATGGCAGACTCCAGTTGGGGTCACCTAGTGTTCCTTTGCTTCTGATTCATTATTCTCACAAATCTACACAAACTCTTGTCGTTACCCAGTGTGCCGTCTCTCACCCCACCTTGTTTCCAGGGTAGCGCTTATTCATCATTTTATTTGCTTGATTATGTGTTCAATATTTGACTCCCCATGCCTATTGTAAGCTCTGTACGAGATGATTGTATCTATTGTGTGGCCCTGTTGTGTATCCATTGCCTGCTGAGAACTAAGCATCTCACTGGTATTCAGTAAGTATGTGTTAAATGAGGTGGACGGATGTCTTTCATACTGATTAAGAGGTGCTCCCGTGTTTCAGAAACACACAAATGTTAATTGCCACACAAAAGCATGTAAGTTGCTTGAAATTGCCCATGGTTCTTACAAATCATCCCACTATATTTATATACTGATTCACATTTAAAACAAAAGGACCTACTGATATGTTAAACAGTGACTACTGACCTTTATGAAGCCTTGGTCATAAGAATAATGTTTCAAGCACCCTCCAAACCAAGGTCTGGTGATGTCAACAAGTTTTCTAGTGAAACAATTGTATACATTTTCATGAATGTTAGACTAGCATTGCAGACAATAATGCAGAAACTCCCAGCATACAAGTTATCATTGCCTGAAGGCTGTTGGCAAACAGTTTTCCCCTGAAGTGCTGAGAAATGTGTTGTTAAATCTTAGGTCAACAAAATCTAGTGGGGGGGGGGGGTTCATTTTTATGGACTGTCATACTCTGAATGCTTCATTAGTATATTCTTGGGTGGTAACATTTATTTTATATTAAAGTAGATATTAATTTTCTGATGTAATTTGAGAAAAATAATTATGATTGAGTTATTGGAGAAATTATCTATGTGAGACATGGCCCATAAGCAAATTAATCAGTGCATATCCCTGGGCTTAAGGGGTTTGCTTCTAAGCTTGGTTGGGAAAAGGAGAAGTGGTATAAGACGTTTGCAAGCAGCATGAGGAACTCTGAGGGGGAAAAGTTTCAACAAGTTAATCCATTGAATAGTCACCAGAAGCAGTGACAAAATGAAGACATCTATAGATAGGTGACATTTCTGCAGGTGAACTGGTAATGCCCCTGTGTCCCTGATGTGTACTGGAATAAGAGTTTGACTTTCAAACCAAATGGGAAATAAATAAAATTATCAGTTGCTGATTAAATCAACTAATCTGTTACTAGTGTACCAGAGTCCTAAAACCAGTTCAGATCTGAAGTCAACTGGCTTTCTATAGGCTTCTCCCTCAAGAGTTAAATTTATCCAGGCCCAAGCAAGACTTTATCCAAGTCATATATAGATTGATATTTTATTCCATTTTCTTCTGAAGTAAAGAATATTAACATCAATGACCAACATTCAAGATCAGTCCACCAAACAGTCTCTCCGCTCACAGGCATTGCTAACTAATGAATGGAGAAAAGATCACCTGCAGGTTTACTTCTTTGGGGAGAAGTTTGTGGAAGAGAGAAGAATGTTTTCCCCTTACCAGTGTCTATGAGTACGAATGGCTTATATTTTAAGTGAAACATAATTTTAATAGTTAAGTTAGAAATTTTTATTTCTAAAACTGTCATTCTATTAAAGTTCTTATTTTATTTTGAAAGCAAACTATTTAATAATCCAGTTTTTGGTCTTCTTCCTTATAAACATTTGTGCCCATGGGAACTTTGACAAGTAATATTAAAAGGCAATTTTATTTGGTTTTTTGAATGAAACTCAAGTTTGATTTTAATACTACTATTATAAAATCATTTAAAGGATAATGTTTCCCTTTGTAATCGAATAAAACTAACCACATTATTAGGACTGATTTTACTCAGCTTAACTTTACCACTGAAATACTGCAGTGAATTACCATCCTTGGTTTTATTAAGTTTTTCCTCTACAGTAAGCCAAATTTGTCTTGCATTTGAAGCCAGGCATTCATTAGCTGACAAAATGCAAAGACATGGATCACTCATTACCCTCAGATCTACTGAACTCCCCCAAGCTGCCATTATTTTATAGAATGAAAATTTTCAGCCTACAGAGTTCAATGTGAGACCTTTATCTGTGAAAGTTTGATGGCTGACTTCAGTAACAATGATTTATGTAATAGTAAACATGATTACAGAGGAAGGATTATTTTCTGTTGATCTAACAGCAGAGCTGTGCAGATAAGCTTGCATATCAGTTCATCTACTCCCTGCACATATTTTGTTTCTAAAAATACTTTGTTGATATGAGTACTCATTGGATAGAATCTAAGTAAATGTCATTTGAACAAAATTATGGGCAGGATGCAGATTTCATTTTATTCCTCTGTGGGGTCTGCATTACTATAAAACAATAAATATAAATTGGACATGCTTATTTCTATTTCTACACAGAAATATACACGTGTACACATATGGATTTCATGCTCTCTTATGTGAGATTAAATTTCTTAATTTAATTAAATCTCTTAAATTTCTGGTAAAGAGGAAAATTAAACTAGCATTCGATAAAGTTGCTGTTCAGTGAAAGAATGTGAGTGCAAAATGCAACCAATTCTTGCTGTATCGAAGTGGGTGTTCCTGGAATTGGGTAACTAGAGACGTACAGATCAACCCTACCCCACCCCCAATTACAACAGTGTCTTCCTCAGTGCAACTTTACATTCTGGCATATGTAGAACGGGGTCTGAACAGTGGCCAAAGATGGCGGACACAAAGACCATCTCTATAGTGCATTCGTGTGTACAGTGGCAATAATGGCTGCTGTGATTTGTGATTTGTGTGCCTCTCTCTCTTTCTGCTTTTCTGCTCTCATTTACCCCGGTTCATGTTTACATGGTGTGCATTCAACTGGGTTTTTGGGTTCTGTGAACTAATTTGTTTAGAGATAAGTGAAGAGTTTAAGAGGGCATTCTCCACATAATCCTCTCCTTTTCCTTACTCTTCTGCAGATGCTGATCTGAAGAAGTTCCCTGCAAACTGGTGAGTGGCTTGTACAATGCCCAATGAGGTGGTGACATCTTGGGCATCCACCCCTCCCCCACCTCTCTGATTCTGAGCTTCTTCTATCTGAAGCAATGTGGTTTGGTTTTGTTCCTTCCTTTGGTTTCATTTGACAGACTGTCAAGGGCAGTGGAGAAAAAATCAGATAGACGTGTGGTTCGGTGATATTACACGTGTAAGAGGTTTAGTCTCTGCTGAACCTTCCTGTCTCCCTGTCTGCTTCCCTTCTGATCTATCATGTACTTGGCATTTGTGTGTGCTGTTCTTTTTCTGAAATGCTCTCTAAAATGGTTCCTTTATAGACCAATTCTAGTCATAAAGTCAGGAGTGCTGCCTCAGTTTACCAAGTTTTAAAGTTAGCCTCTGACTCCTGTATCTCTCTTCCTGGCACTATCTCTGGTAAAGTGGCTTTCTTTCTGCTGTTTGGGAGTGCCAAAAGCAGTATTGTCATTAGGTTAGGTGTTACATGACATTACCGAAGGCCAGGAGTATGCTTCTTGGATGATTTCCTTTATCATTGTGAGGCACATTGACAATGTGAGGCTGGGTTGGCTGAATTGATAAGTGCCTGTGAAGATGTCATCCACGGAATTCTGCCTGCTAGTGGAGCAAGTGCCCTCATCTTAAACTTTGTCACAATGCCTTCCTGTTTATAACACCACACTTTATTTTGAACACATCCTCAACACAGCAATAACATTAAGTAGCAAACAGATGTGAGAGAGGGGACATAGTTAGTGAAAGTGACAATTTTTCTTCCTTTGCTTCTGCTAGGGATGTAAAACACCTTCTAGAACCTAGCTTACGTATGAAAAGATATTTCAGGTTGTAGGATTCCATAATATCAGCCAGAAGCTCTGGCCACAGTTCATTAGCATCTGTATGTTAACGCTCATGGGCTTCTTTCCCCTGTTTATCACATCTTTTAATGTTACTGTCTCTTTCTGCCTCCTGATGATGGATATCTTCTAAATGAAATGTACAATTCTTTTAAGACCTGATTTTCGTCAGCTACTTGCCAACTGTTGAGACAACAGCTGACTTTTCTACTGTCATGGGGGGTGGAGCCCTGGAGCTTGGCTCACAGCTGCCCAGAGCTCTGACTCTGCTCCTTCACTGCCTTGAAAAGGCAAGTTCCTTATGTGTAAAATATTCCAGCTGCCCTCTGTTTTTAAACAGGTGATGGGGAAGAGTTCTTGATAGACTAGTGAATTGTAAATAATCAGACGAATTATAGGGGTAGTGTGGTGGTAGCTGATAACTTGTATCAGATGTCAGTAGTGAGTTTAAGATTTGCTCTGTTCCCATATATTAAGGACCACAGATTGGCACATTTTATTTAAAATTAAATCAGCAAAGATAAAGAGCTCTCTGTTGATCTGTGGGCAGGTTTGCTTGGTTTCATTGTACATTTCTAGCTACATATGTATTTCATTTAGGACTTGACATCATTGACTTTAGTATAACTCAGTCTAATGCAGATTTTATTTTGTTTTATCCAATGGAAAAGAGACTTATGGTTCTCTTACTAGGGATATTATGGTCACAGTTTAACCTATTTTGTCATTCATTTTACAGAATAGCATTACTTCTTCTTAAATGAGATTCTAGTATGTATTTGTATGACTGCTAATGGTTCAAAATAGAAATTAGTCCTTTCACTATGAATAGAATTACTAGCTATACAGCATCAAAATTCATCATATGCTTATGGAAAAGATACACTTAATAGTATATAACCCAACACAAATAGAAAATGCTTACTAAACTAATACGTTACCTCCAAGCAAATAATATATGAGAGTGTAACAGTGTGAGATTTGTGTTATACAAGAAAGGCACTTGAACTTACTTATATATGTTGAAGCAAATTTCTCATGAAAATATATGTTTCTGGTATATAAGAAACAACCACTTTTTAATGCTAAAAATTTCCAGCCATTACCTTGGCACATACTTTTGAGTTCTCAGAATATGTCAGGCACTCAGCATCATTGCAAGGATACCATGGTGACCACAGCACATGAAAAATGTTCTGTGGCGGCTCAAAGATGCTTTCATAGCTGCCTTGAGTGCTCTCCTGAATGCACAAGCAGATGCATTTGTGTGATGGTATGTGTAATATAAATTCTATAAATATATCTCACTCTTTCTTGAATGTGTAAGAGACATTCAGTTTTTTACCAAAGGAATTGTAGAGCTTAGGTAAATAAATTATCTGCTTTGGTTTTGATGGGAATTAAAAATTACTCAAATGATGATTCTTATCTATTGTTACAATTGGAAGTTATTGACTGGATTTTTTTTTTTTTTTTTTTTGAGAATTATATTGGTGAACCCAATCATAGAACTAGTTCGTGTCTTGTTTTATAAATCTCAGTGTTTTATGTTTTTCACTTTATATATGAAAAATCTAAATGCATTCTCATAACACAAATAAATTCAGGCTTACAAGTAATCATTCTATGTCTTCTTAGGTAATGCAAATGATTCCAGATGTCTGAATGAACTGTAATATTCGTCGAGTCAGAAATGATGGTAGATCACTATATTATAATATTCATTGAATTTAGGTATTATAGCTGAGGAAATCTAGAGTTCATGAATGGTGACCAGTTCTCTACCATCTGACCCCCAATGGAATTTCTAATAGGGTCTTTTGTCTTTAAGCTGCATGGAGTTTCTCTCCATTGTGACCTTGTTTCTCTCTTTAGACAATTTTAAACAAAATCATTGAGCTAGTTGTCATGAAATGCCCATATTCATTTTTATGTTCTATATTTGAGGTGGCTGTAAGATGGGGTAGCATGTAAAGGTGACTTGAGTTCAATCCCCTGGAACCACAACCTGAAAGATAGCCAACTGCTGCAAGTCATCCTTTGACCAACACTGCATTCTCTGACACATCTCCGTATACTCACATATCCCCCCAATAGCCACTAAATAAATATAGTTTTGAAATCAAAATAAAATAGGTAGGAAACAGCTTCTCCCCCCCCCCCCGCAAATGATTTTTAATCAGAAAGTCAATAAGAAAGGAACACAACTGTAGAAATCTTTAATTTTAAGGGAGTGTAAGACTGTTCTATACAAAACCTCCTGGATTGTGTTTTGGAGAAGTTTAAGCTATGGAAGGACTTCAACATTTCAACATGGAGACAGTGGTCTCTCGGACCAAAGCGCTTTGACTTGTTTGGTGCATGAGTTCTGTGTGCGGTACAGTGTGGCTCACTGAGCTGAATCATTCTTACTTGCCTGTCTCTATGTCTTAGCCGAGCAAGTGTGGTTGAGTAAATTTTTTTTGTTGCTCTTATAGATTTTCAGATTACATCCTAAAGCAGACTCATGGTGAGCTGTTGAAATGCTTCATTTCAGAGAGTCGCATGTGACCAGGCATGCCTTAAATTGAAAAGTTAAATTAAATTACCGCTTATGTAACATTTTTCCGGCACTGAATCTAATGTCTGTTACTTCCTAAGCATTCATCAGTGATTTTATTTCTCCTGCCTTAGTCCATTTATGGTTTCTGGAAGGTGGTTTAGGAAACACATTTCACTACTGTTTTGTAATCAGTTTGACTTAAGGGAAAATGTTGAGTTAATATTAAATAATCAATTGTCTTTTGGCATAATTTGATAATTCATCAAACCTTGATATGACATGATTTGTTTGCGGGCCACCAAACAAGGGCTTTATAATAGCTCTTAGCTACAGTATCAAGTCAAAATCTTAAGTACAGCATTTGGACACCTTAAATCAGCTATTTTGTATTTGTTTAAAAATACTTTCTTCTCTGAGAAAGCAACCCCTTTCTCATCTGAAAGTACACCTAATCAGTTTCAAAGAGAAGGAAATGAAAGCCCAAGCCTGTTTTGAACATTATTCCTCCTTGAAATGTTCTGAGGGTCGGAATTTATTTCCCAGTCGCCGCTAAGCAGGCTCTAGTCTGAAGCCAGGGGATGAAGAGTGTCTAAATCTACTTTAGAAGAGAGCTTGTTGATTGAGCTCCACCTCATTTTCTTTTATCTGTCACTGTGTAAATAATGGGGAGAATTTCTTGGTTCACTGTGTGGTACGTGAACAGCATACAGCTTAGCATCGGCTAACCATAGCAGTTTTCATTCTTTCTCAGCTGTTCCACTCTCTTTCCTGAGTTCCCTTGCCCATCTCACCTTGCCTGCAGTATGGTCCAAACAGCAGTATGAACTCTGAGCAATTAGGTTCCCCATGTGTATCTTCAAATTCACAGTCTTCCTGCAAATGAAGGCTGTTGCTTTGGGTATCAGGTAGGGTGAAGATGGTTATAAGGTGTAAATTGAATATTTTGGAGCTTTGAATCTTTTGGGAAGCAAAAAAATATCAATTTATAGGACTGAAATGTATCTGATGGCATTGACCAAAAATGCAAACATAGTAAGGAATTATGCATCATGACAATGCATTTCTGTCTTTTGCAAAGAAAGTTCAATCATAAGCATACTGTGGTCCTGGGCATTATCTTAAAAGACAATTATCCCTGCCATCTCCTTTCTCTTTGCCATGTTTTCTGTGACTTTACTTACCATCCTAGGGTGGTTTTACTGTGCACTAGCAGTCTCCTGAGCATCCCATATTGCAGGAAGGAAGAAAAGCCAAGAGGAAAAGGGAATGTGCTTTCTGGCTGAATCAGCATTTCAAGGAAATACTTTGCAATACTCAAAATGATTATCGTGAACTTCCTAACACACACCAAACAGAAGAAGAGATGGTGTATTCCTTTATTTAATGGTATTTTCTATTAAATAGGAAGAGTCAGAGGTGGGGGAGCTGGGGGTGGTGACAGTGGTGTAGTTGGATAGTAGCTGTGGTCCTTCCTCATGTATTTGGTGAGTTTTTGGGGTAAGATTAGCCCCAAATCACAATCATTGTTATCAATCCTGTGCTTGATGAATACTTATCTGATTTCAGTTTTGTCCCTCAATTGGGAAAAACAAGGTCACCCCCATCATTAATGTATGAGTATTCAGAAAGGCCACCAGGGCCTAGCTGCTTTCAAATACTTTTGTGTATTATTAGGACATAACGACTGCTGACATCTCTAGGAATTGCAGTTTGTTCAGGTCTGATCTTCAGTAGAAGATCCACACAGCAAGCAAGTCTAGAGACACAATCGCACAGCTGGGCATGCACTTAGTTTCTTCCACATGGGCAATATGTTACTAATACTGGAGCTCTTCAACATAACACCAAGAATATACTAATTCTAACATTTAATCCCTTGCTCCCCAAGGACAATGGGAGCCACAAACTCTTGCAAAGAGTTAGTGTTCCTATGTATAAGTTAGGAATATTAACAATGCTTTGTAGGGTACATAGAGAGACTGTATGCATGCAAAGTGTTGATAGTTTATCTAGCAGATGTCTATGAATATCATTCTATCACTAATGGCTGTTACTAGTGTAGAAATAGCCATAGAGAAGATCATGTTTTTACCAGCTGCTTTCTAACTGCAAAGTCGAAATTCTCATGGGGAACAAAGCACACATGTTAGTGTGTTCTTAAAGCACATGTGTAGAATTAGTACAGGGCGTGACTACGGAGGCGTTGCCACTCCCCAACAATAGGGGTGGATGTGGACAACATGCTTGCATGCTTTAGAGTTCTGGGGGTACAGAATCATCTGGAGGTTCCTTTCTTCACATGCTTGTTTCTGGAACCTATTGACGTAAGGACTGTGACCAGGTTGAGCTGATTAGAGAACAGCCATGAAGTCTCTGTGTGTGGTTTGGAGTTTTACCAGCTTAACAGCTGTGCTTGGGAAAGAAAAAGTTTAGAGAGCTGTCATTCCAGGTGACCACAAACAAATACACGCTATTTGAAGATGTCCCCTCAGAAGACTTCTAGCATCATTGCAGCCATGTTTTCTTTATTGGATTATTCAGGGTCTGGCTGATGGGAACAGAAATGAACACAAAAGTTAGCATTCATGGGGAGAGTCATGACAGACATCTTGGAGACATACCAAGGTCTTCCTTCTGCTCACTATACAAGAATGGATGGAATAAACACCACTTATCTTCTCCCATTAATTTCTTTGAAAAATATAATATCCTCTCTCTAGTGTTAATCTGACACAGGCCGGGAGTTAAAGCCCTCATTGAAAAGTATGGTATCAGTGTAGCTTTAATCTTGGTAATCTTGGAAAAGTGCAGAAATCAAATCTAGAATTATTGCAATTATTTTTACCTTGAAAGGTTAATGTAGGTCTCAAGTGGCCATTTTTATTTTTACTTAGGTAAGTTTATTTTCCCAAAGTTTGGATCAGGAATAAGTTGTTTACTTTTAAAATGTGTATTACATTTTCAGCCTTTGAGTCCACTTAAGGAATCAACAACTGTACGAAGCTGTAAATACTCTAAAGCCTCAAGGGATGAAAGGAGCCATGTTTCCCTTGTAACTAAATTACTGACAGCATATCACTGCATAACCACTATGAATGTTTTCTCACAAAATTTTAAAAACAAAAAGGATTTTGATATATTTTAAAAAAATGTTTTTAACCCATTTTAAATGCCAGATTTATTGTAAAGAAATATTAAAGTGATTTAAGTTTTCTTATATCAGCTATTGAGTCTGATTTATTGTAAAGAAATATTTAAGCGATTTAAGTTTTCTTATGTCAGCTATTGAGTCTTCTCAAGCTCTGTGTAGTGGTCAGGGCTGTAGCTGTAACTCTGTTTAGATGTGAGTGCCCTCATTAACTTTTCAAATTGATCTCTGTTATTCGGATGCTATAGTGTATCATCAGACAAAGTTAATAGCTCACTTGTTCACTCTGTGTCTTGGAAGTTTCCTATTGGTTGTTCAGTTGTCTCAAACTTCAAGTTAATTACCTTCTTGAATGGAGTCACTGATAATTTTGATAATTTTTTTTTTTAACTCAAACCACCCTGATATTATAGCTCCATAAGGTTTATTTAAAAAAAAAAAAAACTAATTTTAAACAAAAAGCAAGAGGAAATAATTATTTAGATGGTATTTGCTCGCTAAGTCTCTTATCTCTCTCCTTTTCCTCACTCTTAAAATGCATTGGTTTGAAAAACATTCTGAATTCTGTTTTCTTATTATCTACCAGTTGGCTCAAGTGACGTCATGCTGGGGCATCTTATATGAGTAGGTATCTCAGAAGTGATCTGAGGCGCCATGGTGAATTGGCCTCTTCTCTCTGCACTTCCACTCAGAGGGATGTGGGGACTTCTTGGCTGATATTCTTCACACCTGGTTTTCCTTTTGCTCCTCAATTCAGTCACAACCCCTTACCTTAAAATTCCTGTGCGCTAGCTTTGTAACTCATTGGAGAATGGCACCAATGTCTCAAAATTTGCCTGACCATTAAACAGGGTGCCTATGGGTAATTGTTTCTGGATGTTTGCATAAAGGTGGTTGGCAAAAATGTTGTTCTTCCTCAGCAATTAAAAATTAACCTACAAGAATTTTGCAGGCATAGAAAAATCATGCTAATAATTTTGACCCATGCTCAAGGCTTTAGTTTTCTTGTTTGATGGAGCTGGGTATCCCAGCTACAGAGACTCAGTGTTTATTTGGTTTTTACTTCTGTATTTGTTCTATTAATAGCACATTCATTATCTGACTCTCTGACTGTCTCAACCCTCATGGGTGTTTACTCAGTCTACTCATTGGGGGTAAAGAATTGGTGTTGTCTCTCCGGTGGTGAACATGATACTCATTTGCTGGGAAAAAAACAGGAAAATCTTTGCACCAAAGATTTAATTCCAAGAGGGACTGTTGTCTCATTTCCAAATAGGTCAGGGAATATTTTGCGCTGTAGGTTCCCCATGAGTATTCATTAACGCTTCCTGACTGGGTTACAGGGTTGAGAGCTGGCAGAATAAAGAGCCGAGTTTTTGTTGGCAGAACAGTATTTTCATGCTCAGTTCACTTGTATGTGTGTACATTTTGATCGAATATATAGCCCTGGCCTTCCCAATCAATACCACGTGGCTTACAGATTGCTCCGTTTATTTCTCAGGATTTCTGAATCATTTTGTAATTTTTTAATTAAGGTGATGCTTGGAAATTTATCTTTAAATTTATAAATCCTTACATCTATTTGATTTGAACTACTTGGCCTCCAAGGGCTTTTGTAGCTCTAAATCGCTATGGATCCGTGACTGAATATCTTCTCTAAAATTAAACTTCCAGGTCGTTTTTAACCTAGCATAATTTAGGATAGAAGCAGTGCCTTTGTCAAAGTATGATGTAAACTACTGAGAGATATAATCAATATTCGTGGTTTGAAAAGGGAAGTTTTTCTGCTCTCAGCCCTTCCTGTCTCTCTCATTGTTCAACCTCATGGTACCCTTTGTCCGCAGCTTCAGATCATTTTACATTCAGAATCTTTACATGAGGGCCCAGTCAGAAAGTGTTAACTTCATAGCTTACCTATGCCTCCCATTTCTAAGAGGAAGGTAAGTCTGACTTTTAATATTTGTGAAACTAGTACCATGTATTCTGAAGCCTCAAATATGTGCCCCTAATGAGTGAGGCAGGAACTGTGCTCCTGTCTCCAGACCCAAAATCCACATTTTATAAATCAGAAGCACACAGTTTTTTTTTTTTTTTTTTTTTACAAAAAAGTCCATCTATTTAATGCTACTTTAATACTTAAATGCGAGAAGAAAAGACAGGAAGAAAAGTGAGAGAGGAGAGACACCGAGAGGCAGGGAGAGACAGAGACAAGAAATCAGAAACACAAGAATATAGAGGAAAGAGTGAGGTGGGAAACATGAAGGGGAAAGAGAGAGAGAGGGAAGGAGAGAGGGAAGGAGAGAGGGAGGGAGGGAGAGAGGAAGGAAGGGAGGGAGAGAGAGAGAGAGAGACAAAGAGAGGGGGAGAGATTGTTCTGCCAAATATATATTCCAATTTATATGGAATTAAATTGTTCCATGGTACAGGTCCCACCCCTTGGGAATTTCTACTTACGCTGAACTGCAGAGTTGCACAAGTGTGAACATGCCTGGAAACTATAATTATTCTCAGGTTTTGACAAAACGTCCCTTAATAGTTCAGTAGCCGCTACCATGCCTTTTAAGACCACGCACTAATTTTAATCCTCTCCACTAACGTCAGATTGACAGGTGCCGAGAATTGATTTGATCTGGTTATCTACACTTTCAACTCTTTACAGCCCCACTACCCACCTTGCAGAGTTGTGCTGTGCCACTCTCTGTAGTCGGGAAACTCTGCATGGTTGAAAATTTTCGATTCCACTGCCCGTCTCTTGGGGGATGCGATTGTAGCAAGATACCATCACCACCCTGTCCAGGAGATTTCTTCTGTTCTAGCAGCCATCACACTTTGTCCACGTAAACCCCTCAATTTGTTTATGCAACTTGTTCATTTGATTCTTAATTATGAAGCATCATTGTTGCCCTTGCCCTATCTGAATGTATACCTCAGCATTACTGGCTTCCATGATTATCCTTTCATTTCAAGACCTTCCTACTGTGCCAATACGTTTCCATGAAAGAATGGAATGTATAATTTCTGTAAAGACATTCCAGTCATACAAATATAGTGACCTAGTGCCTGAAAAATTTTAAGATGAATTTAGGGGCTCTTAGAAGGACACTATCAGCTCACCTATTTGCTGCTGGTTGTTATCCAAGTGTTGGTTCTTGCATCTGTAAAATTCCTGTGGGAGAAAGTTCTCATCTTAACAGATTCTGTCATGAAGTAGCTCTCAGAAGTCACATTATTTACAGCTGGGTACTTTAGACTTTCTGTAAGCATCTAGCTCAGTCTTTCATTTAATTATCTATATTTGATTTCTAATAATGAAATACTTGGGGTAAAACTCAATGTTTTTGGTTTGCTCTGTTGTTTGCATATATCTCTATATCTATATGTATCTCTCTATCTCTCTATCTCTCTATCTATAAATCTCTCTATCCCTCTGTCTCTCCATATATCTTTCTATCTTTCTATCTCTCTATCTCTCTATCTATATATCTATATATCTATGTCTGTGTCTATATCTATAGTAGCCTCATTGCCTTTGATCCTCTTGCAAGGCAGCAAAGCATGGCAGCCTTGGTGGTGTGATGATGCTTACCTTGAAAGAGGAAGGGGAGGGAAGGGGAAGAAGGGTGTGAGTTCCATATCATCTCTGGGGATATACCTCCAGCAGTCAAGGCAATACCTTCCACAGCTCTGCTCTCATAAACTGGCCTAGGGTTCAGAAAATTCTCCACATAAACCCAGCACATCTCTTCCATTTGGTTTCTGTGTCTTTTATTTCCCAAACAACATTGTCATAAATGGGTCCTCCCAGGTACCTTATTGAAACCAGGTGGCACTTAACACCCTCATTCTCCTGTTATATATATCTGGTCGGTTTAGAAAATTAGAATTATACTTGCTGATAACATATTTTCTCTATATTTTATATTCTGAGGGAGAGACGAAAATTGTTTTGTTGTGGTTTTATGAATGTCTGCTAAACCACATTACTTTTATATAAGGGTTATAGTTCTAAAAGGGGGAATGGCATGCTGTGATCACAAGAGCTGTCACTCATTCTCCAAATGCTAGGCATTTCCTAATACTTCATTTGAATTAACCTGTGGTTCCTGTAACCAAAATAACATGTAGCAAGCTGCAATATGTCCTAGAAGTGAACAAACCATCACATAGTACGTTGTTATAGAAGCTTTTAAAACTAGAATTTTAACCTTCTAGTAGAAGTTAGAACCCTTAGCACTCTTCCTTGTCACAAGTTGAAAATGAAGGTGGCTGACTCACAGCACCCTGAAGTCATTCTTCATGCTCTTCCTCAGTCTGGCAAACCTTCAAGGCCTAACTTCTATTGTTGGACCTACTTTGTAAGTCATTCAATATTGCCCAGTGGCTAGGAATCATTTGTCCCTCTCCCCTGACTTACTATCCTCATGCTTCTTGTCCTTCAGGTGGTCATTGCCTTCACATAAGACAGCATAACCATAATTTAATATGTGATCCGTCTTTAAATACTTTGCATAATCTTAGTCTGTTAAACCTTCATTCTCAAAATGCATGCATCTTCTTTATTACCAGTAAGTTCAGCTATTATATGAGGATGTAATGTTGTTGCTTTTCTCCTGTGTTTTTAAAAACTTAGCTAGTAGAGAATATAGTAGTAAATGACATTTTGTAGAAATCTATATGAGTTCTGGCCTTTTGGACTAGTACTAAAAATGCTATCTTTTATTTTTCCTTTCTCATGAGCCAATAAAAGTGTTTGGCATTTTATGAATGTCATATAACTCTTACAAGATAAAGTTTCAAGAATTGGCTTTTCTATTTGTTTATTTGTTTTGTATCAAATATTAAGTATTAGTAAAACATATATCAACATGGAAAGCAACATTTTCCTTATGCTTATCCAATGATACACTTTATGTTAATTTTTGTATCTGTTAAATATAATCTAATTCTGAAAAATACTGGGGATTTCAAAGAGGACATCACACTTTAAACTTGCAAAGAATGCTAAAAGTTGATGTATTTTTGGGCTATTAGCTCATAGTTTCTCGTTTTTGTTTAGGGATAAATTTGGTTTTGCATAAAAATTCAATATTAGTATAGCAAAGGGTCTAAATTTTTACTTCCTCATTTTGTATGCTTAAGACATATAGACACACACACAGAGACAGACAGACACACACAGACACACATACACACACACAGACTCACACACAAAGACACACACACAGACACACACACAGACACACACACACATGCACTCATACACACATATCTCACAAACTTTAGCATCAGTCAACACATGAAAAATTATAGTGCTATATTTTCTAGCAGAGCATGAGAGTGTCTTAAAAATATTAATGTATATTTCATAAACCAATGTCAGATTTTCCTGATAGTGCTTAGGAGCACATTCATTATCACACACATGCATTGCTTTTATTTCCCTTTCCAGTATCTTGAATTCCTGCGGATTGAGATGTGGTATTTTTATTAAATCCATATTCCAAACTCAATCATGGACACATTCTCCCTCCTGTGACTAATGTTCTTGTAGTTCATGATAGATCATAATGTCAAGCGTCTGATATTCCAACACTTAACTCTATTAGAGAAAAATCTGTGGCTTTCAACACTAGGGAAAAAGGAAGAAGATGAGTAAAATCTATAGCTTGAGTATTTATGATTTTTAGCTAGTGCTGTGCTATATTGCATGTCTCAAACCATCTTTTGGTTACAAGCATACATGTTGTATAAACAGATGAGCTTTTATACTCATGAAACAGATATCTATTTTAAAATGATTATGATTTTCCAAATAATAAAATTTAAAAAGTTCGTATGCTACAGATGAAACTTTTGGAGGAAACAAAGGCTTAGCATTAAAGTGTAACTTTCCCCAAATTTCAGTACATCTTTTAACATTGAAATAAAAGTCAATCAAAACATGTTATATTATAATCACTCTACATGAACTTAAAATTAAAGATTATTCATTCAGTTTTTTTTCAAAATTGTAAACCATAGCATAATTAGGCTTGGTATTGTATTAATAGGACAGTTGGGTTTAATCTCAAAACTGATTCATGCCATATATGTGCCAATAATGTCCAGCACCAACATTTTCTCACTATCATGATATCATTTAGGAAATCAGAATGAATGGGACAGTAGTGTAAAGAAGGAATATCATTGCTATCAGGATTGGATAGACTTCTTCCTGGTTCCAAGCAAACTAAGCAGAGCACACTTGCCCTCTGGCTGGAGACTTGTATTGTCTTCACATTACGTATATGGCTTGAAGCCCCATTGGCAGCTTCATGTTCAATTCTGAAATCTCTAGAAAAATGCCTCACTGAAATGAGGAAGTCGGGAATGTTCGCTTTGCATCTTTCTCTAAGGCCTGTATTTTTTTTTCCCTTTTGAACTTGTTCATATGCTAAAATACTACATTTGCTTGGAAATTCTAATATTCAGTGATGCAAATCAGCACAGACTCAAGTAGGCTTCCCAGGCACAGCTGGGTGACACATTAGATTTCCATTTCCTATAGTTTCAAAAACCATTACTTTATGACTCAATTTAGGAAACATTTGAATAAATATTTGATATCCAAGAATATACTAGAGGCTTCAGAGGCTTGCAAAGAACTGTAGAAATGGAACTTGAGATTTTCCTTTTATCTCTGGAACATTCATGATTTTGTCAAAATATATGATAAAAATGCCATACATATTACCATATATGGTGGCAAGCAGCAGATAGAAGTATATTCTTGATAGTTTAAAATGGATTGTTGAATCAAAAACCACTAATGACACAAAAGGATTGCAGAGTAACCGAACCATAGTGCTTGGGTGATTTTATATGAGTGAGAGATAAAACAAAGTTTAAAATGACCTGTCCATACTTTGCTGTTCTGTATTCAAACATTTAATCATTTTAAGATGCCGAAAATTGTTTAAATAAACATTCTCTTTTTAGTAGGCATTTATTAACATACATATTCATAAATAATAACACATATGAAGACTTAAGACCATAGTTGGTTTTAGAAGTGGAGGAGTAGGGAGAACAGAGTCTGACATTACACAGTGTGCCATTGAATATTATTTTGGAAACTTTCTGTCTTTCAGATTTTGAAAAAGCTACTTAATGTTACTTTACTTTTATATCCATATATGAACATCAGAGTAGTTATATAAAGTTGAAATAAATTCTACTACAAGTGTTTGATAGAATGATCTGCCCAGTATATACTTAAGCAAATAAACATTTGACTGACATTAACTCATCCCTGTTTAGAAGCTTTCTAATATTAAACAATTAAAGCATATCTTCGTGAATATTTAAGATATACATAAGATATTTAATCATATTAAGGCATTGATTTACTAAGATGGTTTGAAGACTCAAACTATTGATATTTTAAAATTAGTTGTGCATATGTATTTTGATTTTGAAGGAAAGGAAAATGATTAAGGAATTAAGATCAAATACAACATACAGTGTGTTATTACAGTATAGTGTTTGCAAGGACATCTAGACCTACGAAAAGGGGGAAAGACAACATATCATTCTTCAGAATTATTATTTATAATAAGTTTTCAAAGTTGTACTTTTTGCCAAAGAATAGAACAAGGTATTTGAGGCAACTGGAAACACATCTGAAAAATCCAAAGCTTAAGATACTGTTTTATCAAGCAGCCACGTTCAGCCAGGCTACACATCAGAGATCAAGTGATGCTAGAGATGAGAAAGATCACACTAAATGGTAAAGCAAAGATCAGAGAAGGGCTTGAAATGGCATAATTAAGAGTTTGTCATCCTATGTTGAGAGTGGGCCCCTGGAATTATAGTTACCTATGAAGTATATATTTAATGTACAATAGCTAAAGCCATTTTTATTTGGAGTCACACATGGCATATGCTGCCTTTGACTACAATATTATATTTTTCTCCCTTATACATTATGCATATATGGTACATCTATAATGCAGCTTATGTCTTAATGTATTTCGTGTGAAATCTAGTATGCTCACTATCTTAATTTCTTCACAAGAAATCTGCTTCTCAGTCAACTCTATTTTTATCTCATGTATGTTTTAGTTTTCTCAGGAACAAGGACTAAACTCACTAACATGTTATTCTCTAGTGCAGCCATGTTTTAAAAATGAGAGACATTTTCTCTTCCATTTTCTGAACACTGAGCTTGTGTGGGATGGCAACCAGAATGACTCTGGCTTCTCACTGTCACCTTCCCTATGCTGGGCTCTGACCTGTACATGTCACACTTACTATTGAACAATAATAATCAATGGTAGGACATTTCCCTTTAATAGAAATAATAGGGTTGAAGACTTTGATTTCCTCCCTCTACTTTCATTTTAAAGCATATATTTTTATCATTTCATCAGGGATTCAAAACCTCTTGTCTTTTTTTGTTTTACTTTGAATAGAATGACTTACATAAGGTTTTTCTTTGATGGATTTATAGCTTTTGTTAATTTTTTAGAAATCTGCTGAAAATCAATGATAAGAATTGTCTTTAAAAATTGAGCATTGTGGTAAAAAGAAATCTAATTCACTTTAGTAAAGTTTTAAGAAATGCTTAAATATAGCTTATAGCATTCAAAATCTTGAGCTGCTATCAAAATTGAGAGACCCAGCAATTGGGACTTAATCCTTTTAATAATTATAATTGGCTATCAATTATAAAATAGTTAATAGAGGGGACTGGGGAAAACATTTTAACACAAGTAAGTCCAGAATAATTGGAAAATTACCTAGGCTTCTAAATCTTGTTTATTTGAACAGCATTGTGGACTCTGTGGTTTCAACAAAAACCCTTACTTAAATGTTGTGTATTGACACTGCCTGTGACATGCCATTGTCACTAAGTCACTTAGTCATTTCACAGTTTGAGCATGAAAATTGTGGGCATTCCCATTCCAAATAAACAGAGAGGGTTTCCGGGAAGAACAAGGTAGATGTAGGTAGCACAGTGACAAGCAACGCACACATCATCCAAAAAAGAAGAGACAGAAGCAGACTGGGTACGTGTTTGCTTCCTTGCTGTGGATAAAACACACAAGGAGATTAGATGTCAGTTTCATGTGGGTTCTCTCCACTCTTCCAGGTTAATTGGTTAATTGTGGAAGTTTCTAAATAAATAGAAGTCATTATTAGTAGATTGTTCACATGCATAAATCTTTGAGTGGTATCTTTGTGTCAAGGGGGAGAAAAAAAAACTAGACTTTTAGAAAATTTTCACAGCGGTGGCAGATGTTTTTAATCTGACCTGTATTAAAAATTAAACTGCTCCGTAAATAATTGTGGTTGGTTGCTACCTTTGATTTTATTCAGCCTAATAACAAGTCTTGCTCTATAGATAATTGTTGATAGTTGCAGTGCCTGTTTTCATTCAATTAAGCCGGTAACCTTTTCAAGAAAGTGCCTGGGAAAAAGCCAAGAATTCCAGTCAACTCATTTTTTTCCTGGGGAGCTGAGCTGAAATCATCTTAGCCTAGAAAATGTTCCATGTAGGCCACAGCTGCGTTAATTAACCTTTTATTAAACTATGGTCCCTATAGTCAGAATCACAGATAGCCAAATGTAGTAAAGAACCCAAATCTACATTTAGATTTTGTTCAGAGTAATTACACCCTTTTGGAAAGATGGAATAAAAGAAAAGGACTTCGAAATGCATGAATTCTGAAGGATCTTGTGTACATAACATGAAAATTCATATTCCCCTCTTCTTGTTTTCCTTTCTACATGTAGGCTGGTGCATATTCAGTAAAATTAATCCCAGGGTGTGTTACATGAAGCTTTGCTTTGTCTGTCAAGTTGTCAATCCGTGAGGGCAGCTATTGTTCATGGAAAGCACTAGGGGATATGATCAAATTCACTCTTTCCTAATAAAATGGAGAATTGGAAACTAGAATTGTGTACTTGACCTGTGGTGAACAGAACAGTGCAAGTCCTGAAATTTCGTTGTTCATCTTTTGCATTCTCTGGAATGTGGAGAAAGAGAAAGGTACAGGTACAGGGTATGTCTGGAAACAATACTCAGTGCTGTATGAAGTCTAAGTGCTATAATAAACAAGAAGGGGCATAGCTGCAGGTTTGGTTCATCATGCAGTGAGGAAAGATCTCTCAGCTCTCATTGCTATAGCCCTCATCTGTGCACTTCTCACCACTGACAAGACAGTATTGAAATTGCCAGGTCTTCCTATTTAAACATAGAAAGGTGGAGATAAATCTCAGAGAATCCAATTAATTCTCATTTGGAGGGCAGGAAGAGAGGTCTGTTGTACTGTGTTTGTCTGACACACATAAGATTATGCTGCTGAGCCTCAGAATCACAAAAAGAGCAGACAAGGAGACAAACTCACTCATTTTGAGTATTGTTAGCAGTCCCTAGGCTCGAACCAACTATTTAAGCTGTCTTTATGTCTATTTGATTAATATTTCTGAATCTCTGAGAAATTAGAATCTCCTAAGGACAACCTTATGACTCCTAGTAACAAATACTTGATCTGGATAGAAGAAACTTCATTTTCTACTGATGGGATGACCTTTGTCATTCAACTCACTATCCAGCTCCTTCCCCACGTGGTTTTGATTCATGGACTTTTCTCTCACATTGAGGTAGGATTACCATGTACCTGGTGCTTCTGGCTCTGCATTCTATATTTTGATAACTCCGTGCTCTAATAAGAGGAGTTACTTTTTATCTCTTCGGTCTAATTAACTGTAAAATAGTTAAGTACAGGGGGCTTTGAACTCCAGGAGAAGAATGCAGTGGGTTTCTTTCGTGTTGTAAACAGCCTGCAGTCTCCATGTGCAAAAAGCGTATAAAATGAAAGATTAAAGAATCTAACGTCTTAAGTAGTTTTCTAAGGGCATAAAAAATAAGATAACTGGCAAGCATCGTGAGGTTGAAAATGTATTGCCTTGTACACGGATGAATAATTGCAAAAAGTGAACTGAGCTGGGTCTTTTTTTCTTTTTAGATAAAAGCATTACAACATATTGTGGAGGTCAGTTACTTCCAGAAAGTGGGAGACCCTGGCACAAAGAATAAGCTAATGTGCTAAATTAGTTTCAGTTGATGACTTTTTGACCTTAGGTCCAATTTAAACATTAAAAATTACAGACTTTAAAAGTTGCATTTTGAAAGATGTCTCTTCCTTTAACCCTGAAAAATGTGTATTTCAGTGAACATTGATATTTGAGAAAATCTCCTGGTCACAATATAAATATAGTATGAAATCCTGACATGCTAATTTCATGTTTATATTTTATATTTAATTAAAGCTTTTATGTGTCTCTTGGATTTTTATTCAGGCAGATACAACTTGAATCACACACTCAGCAGTGACTTAGTCACAATGGCAGGTCACAGGGACAGTGTCAGCACACAACATATAAGGGCTTTGGTTGAAGCCACAGTATATCTGGATGTGCTCAATAGCAAGGGGGCAGTTCTTGTTTGTAGGAAAATCTACATTTTTACCATGATTTCTGTTGGCGGTAGAGACTTGTATTTTATATATTACACTGACTCAATATTTCTTACCTGATGTTTACGGGTAGCATTTGTGAGTAGGAAATAAATGTTTGTGGTTCTCCTTCCAGGTTTGTGAATTTCTGAAGAGATTTCAGATATAACAGTAACTAGAAGACCTCCGAGCGAGTGATTTTCTAATTTTAATAACTTACAGTTTAATATTATCTTCATTCTTCCAAATGTATTTTACAGCAGAGACAAACATCTTTGCTTTTCCAAATTTCAAAAGCACAAGACTTACATGGAGAAAGCTCACATGTTCTTGTTATTTAACAATAGAATCTTAGGAAGCTTGGTAAAAAGACAGTTTCCTCATTTTGGTGATAAAAATGTCCCGGTATATCAATACAATCGTCTCAACTTATTTCAAATTAATAATTTAAAAAAAATTTGTACTATGATTTGCATTGCTCATAAGGACTCAGATGTTTATTGCCACATCTGAACTTGTCCCTGGTACGTACATGATGGAAAGAGAGAATTAATTTGTTAATGTTAGATTCTGACCTCTGAATGCACATCATGGCATATAGACCTCCCCAATCAATAAATAAACATAAATGAAATGTAGTATAGGGAGATTCATACAAGTTCTATATAAATAACATAATTTATAATTCTAGGTGGAAAGGATTAAGCAACTTCACTGGAATGTATTACTAATAATCTCTGCTAAATATAATATCGGAGCACAATGAGTTGCTTGCTAGCTGTGGAATGTATGTGATTCCTGAGCATTTAATTTTCATTTCTTAAGGAAGGTCACAGACATAGTTTAGCAGGGCTGAGAGCCTCACACTCTAACATGAGTATTCAGAGTAAGACAGAAATGCAAATGCTTACCACACCCCTTAACCTTCATTGAGAGATTGGCTGAGTTTCTGCATTCTTCTTGCAGAGTTAGGTAGCCCTGGATTTGATTCCTTTGTACCATATGTTGGCTTTCTCATTTTTCTTTTTCTTTTACTTAACTCAAATGCTGCCATTGGTACAGATTTTTTTCCCCCACAGGTTTCATGAACATTTACAATGACTGGATGTTACAATCTGGGTCAGCAAAAATTCTGCCATTTTCATAATATCAGACTCAGAAATGTGAAAATAAAGGCTCTTCCTTTCTCCTTTTTTTTGGGGGGGGGGGTGGAGTAACAACTTCTAAGTACTTGAGAGCATCTCAGCCAAAAGGCAAAACTGCAGCTTTCACTCAATCCAAATTTCAATCTATGAATTATAACAGAACACAAAATTTCCTCTGAGAATTGACCCCTCCTGATCTTGCAGAATCATGAAACCATGAAGATAGGTACCAGGTTCATGCCCAGGGTCTAACGAAGTTTAAGAAATTCTTTGACTTGAGATATGACTTGAATATGAGGTTTGGATGAAATTAATAATCTATCTTAATTTCTTCCATTAACGGTGAGTGTAAAATGTATTAAATACTTACTGGTATAATTCTTTTTTACTTTTAGACTGTAGAAAGCAAGTGATCAAATTTTAGAGAAAGATAAAAAATACTTTGTTTTTCACAGAGAAAGTCACATTTTGAGAGTCCTTTTGAACTCTGGTAATTTTTGTTAATTGGTTCACTGTTTGCCCTTTAAACTTGGAGCTTTAAGGGGAGAAGAGAAAGTGATAGTATATCCACTCTTCCTCGTGCATTCAGACAGTATCTTGTTCAATTAAAAATTCTTGTTAGGTCAGACATAATGGATTCTTGTTGTTACTTTAGTATTTATTCAATGAAAGAGATCAATACTTTTGTCCCCGAGGGAGCTGCAGTGATAAGAGACTGCACAGCAAGTCTCTCTGTTCATTACAAACTCTGGGCTGGCAGCTGGAGAATATCTGCTCTATATGTAATTTTAATTAAAGCATCAAGGGGAATGGGGATGCAAACATCCTTTTCTCATCTGTAGTAGCATGGTGCTTAATTAGTAGCGTTTTCTCTTCTTTTTCTTGTTCTTCTACTGAATGCACCTTTATGTTCTCTCTATTTTTTTTTTTTTATTTTTGCAAAAGGATGTTCCAAAGAAATTGAGAATTATCTGATTCTGATGTTTGCTACATTTGACTACAATGTACGGGAACCCACTTTTTTTCAGGGTTGGATAAGTGAACTCTCATCCTGCGGTCTTGCAGACTGCTTGTACCAGATAGGCTAGAGAGATGATCATTCTTCATCATCCTCTTTGCCAAGTTTCAAATGTGTCTGTGTTTAAATTTAATGAAACTGATTTGTGATTTTTCTGAAGCACAGCATTAAATAAAGCCATGATAAAATCTAATTTGCTTCGTTGCCTCAGATACTTTTCAAACATGGCCTAATGCGTGCTTGAAGTAATACTGTCATTTGCAGAACAAGCTGTCAGATGCTACTAGTTCTAGATTTAGTTGGAGTTTTTGTTTTGTTTTGTTTTAAATTAAGCCAAGCTACGGGTCCCTGCCTTCCTCCCAGCAAAGCCTTACATGAACCATCACATTGGATCTCAAAGAAGATTTATGAAGCTGCCACTTTAATTCATCTGAATAAAAGATTCAAATAAGATGGTAGACTTGAAAGGTGACAGTAACCTTTAAAAACCATTTAATTTTCTCTCTTGTTACACAGATGAAGGATCTGACACAAAGAAAAATTCAGTGGCATGTTCAAAGTTACACATCAACCTGATGCTAGAAAAACCTGTTCCTCTTACTTGTAGCTCTCTTTTCCAAATACCATGTCAGAGAGACTTGTTCTGTGTGTAAGAAATCATTACAGCCCTAAATTTATTTACATAAACAGATTCACATTCTGATAGTAGCTTACTTAAGTGTTACCACAAGACTAATAATTTAGAAGTGTGTAGTTCTTTTAAATCACTTTAAAGGTTATAATATATAAAAGTAAAATGCTTGAGATCCAGAAGTTTGAGTTACAACTCTAAAAGCTAAATATAGGATTGTGAACCCTTAAGTACATGGATGTTGTCTACTTTTGTGTTTTGAGTGAGAGAAAAATTCACAGGTTAAACTACAGACTATTGTTGCTGGAATAATTACAATGTATAGGGGATATGTTATTTCTGTTTATGTGTTGGGTTATTTTTTTTTGTTTTGTGTATTTTTGTGAATACTACTGTGAGGAACATACATACTTACAACATAGTTAAGAGTGATTTTTAGTGTCTTAGAGCTTATACACTGTCCATTTGAAATTAGACATTCCTAGAGGTGCACGTTCATCTAATCACAAAGTCCTACCTGTATTGGGTTAGGGGTGATTATGAAACGTCAGAATGTACTAGAGAGAAAAGGTGCAAGATGGGGAGACAATGGAAGTTGTCAGGAAAGTGATACCACCAAGAGTGTGCTAATGACATTGCTGGGGAAAGCCAGATGTAAGTGCAGGGAACTAATGGAAAATGTTCTACCACCTGCCTTTTATGGAAGTTGATAAGAGTCAGTAAGCAAGCTTTCCCTTAGGAATAGGAGCCCCATACATCCTTACCTGGCCTCAAGAACTTTATTTTTCTTTTTATGAGTCTCTTCATTATTTCCATCTGTGTATTTTCTCCTGTCAAGGGGGAAGGCTTGGAACTCACTCTCAGAGTCATGGCCTAGCTTGTAGTTTCAATCATCAATGAGGAAGGAAGGAAAAAAAAAAGGAAGGAAGGAAGGAGAGACGGAGGGAGGGAGGGAGGGAAGAAGAAAGGGAGGGAGGGAAAGAGAGAGGGAGGGAGGAAAGGCAAAAAGAAAACTATAATCATATAATAGGTAGTATTTTTGAAAAATATTATGATCACCTAGTTAAGTTTTTTACATTGTGCATTTATATAGTGATATGTTTGTATAGCACATACATTCCTTACAATCCTGATTGTGCACTAAGAGAGAGTAATCATACAATGCCTCTTGGATGGTTGTATATCTTAAAAAAGAGGTGTTAGAATTATATTTTGCATCTTATCAAACCTTTGAAAGAAAGGACCTGAAATGATAGAAACAGAATGCAAATCCAGGCCTTTGGAGTCCTGCTCAGACTAGAAACACTAATGTCTTGTGACCAAGAACCTAAAATAAGATTGTGACATTTGTATAAACTACACCACTGCTCTGCACTATTGTGTGCTATTGGATCTGCTAAGGCATTGTTCTTCTAGTTCTGAGGGGAATGAGTGCTACTGCAGGTTTAAAAATGTCGTTAATTAAAAATGTAGTTATTTAAAAACGGTCCCTTTTAATGAAAATTGAGTGTATTAAGATTCCTGAGATTATTAGTTTCTAAAATACAAACTATAATCTATG
The DNA here is from genome assembly GCF_963924665.1 of Micromys minutus. NCBI lineage: Eukaryota > Metazoa > Chordata > Mammalia > Rodentia > Muridae > Micromys > Micromys minutus. The sequence goes on from NC_137969.1 coordinate 135,453,290, forward strand.
ATGTGGTATTATCCATGTGAATTAGGCCAGTATAAGTCCTGCTGTTGTAGTATTTAACGACAAACATAAGTTTTACTGGTATGAATAGGGGGTTCATTGTCTTTGGAACTTTGACCTAAGGTCTAAGGAGTCCAGAGGTTGTTAACCTAACACAGACGATGTATTTCATTCCTAATTTTTTCAATGAACAACAGAAGCAGGAGTCCTGTCCACCGCAGACTTAATGCCTAAGTGAACTACCTCAGACTTGGTATGAAGAACTATAATTCATCACTGGAAGAGGTAGACATTTTTTTCCCTATGTCATGAAACTTCTTAGTGTTCTCTTTAGCTACGAAGAGAAAGATATCTTCATGAAGGTCAATGTTATCAGAGACATAAACCTTCGAGTTTTACAGGCTTGCTGTGCATTTGGATGATGGTTTCATAGAAAGCAGCAGCAACAACGCTCTACAAACATATTATATTTAGTTGCAATTGGCAGTGTGTTTCTTGTTAGGTGTTTCATACTTATTGAGCCAGTTCTTGTTTCTGTGAGATGATAGTTGGTGGGATAAAGAAAATCAGATTCCCTTAGTGGAGAGAGAATGTATACATAAAACACACACCTGCGCAGGTGCCATGTTCAGCAGTATTTTGTCAACAAGTGATTCTTTTTTTCTTTGCTACTATCTTTTATTTCATTTTGATTGTTTTAAGAGAGAGAAAGAGCACAGTGTCAAATGGGTAATGTAGGGGGGGTTGATAAGAAGTTGTGGATAAGAAAGATTATGATAATAAAAATGTATGATTTCCTAAAAATAAATCTAATAAATCATATATGTATGATATCTGGGAATTATTCAAAACACTTGATTTCTCATAACTTATGGGAAACTTACAGGACACTAAAATATTTTATGTCACCAGCTCTGCTAATTAACTCATTTTAAAGCAGTGCTTCTAAAGAGTTATTTTGTAAGGCACAGTATACGATTCTGAGTTTAAAATGTAATGTATCCAAATTTGGAACCTAATAGAAAACTAAAAAAAAAAAATTAATGGGAAAATCAGTAATTTCAGATGTTGTAAGTTGAAAAGGAAGGGAATCAATATCTCACTCTTTAAGTGATACTGAAGAACTTTTGAGTTAAAACTGCTTTGCTATTAATTTGCATTATATCTATGTGGTGCTCTGGAGTCTATATAAAGATACATGAAAAGCTTTATTTAGCATCGTTTCAAGTGAAAAAAAACTGCAATTGTGATTTTTATTAATAAGCAGTACTTTATTCTACCATTTTAGTAGACACAATCTCATTTACTCTCTCCTGACCTCTGCAGAGATTCCACAATGTGATACGAGCCAACACTAATTTTGCTGTTGCATTGGCAAAAGTTAAATTTAGCATTGCAAGCTAGGTTTTGAGTAACTGACTATTGTATCGCTTGCTTTTCTCACTCTAGGAACAAATCATATCAAAAATGAGTATTTAGGAGAGATTTGATTTAGCTCACAGTTTGAGAGAGTTTATGGCCAGTGTTGACTGTTTACTAGACAGGCTTGGCTTCTAAAGTGGCTTTGCATTGGTGTTGAGAACAGATTGGGTATAAGGAACCTGAATTGACTTGTTATTGGTAGAATTTCAGTCAAAAGCAGAGAATTTCAATGACAAGATGCTAGCTTCCAACCCATAAGCCCTACTGGGACCCTTGTCCAAAAGTTCCCATAATCCTCCCAACATAGACATAAGGAGAAGAAAACATGTGAGTCTACAAGGGATATTTCCCATTCGGCCATTACATTCACATTCATGTTGTCTCACCTTCAATTACTTTGATATTAAAAAAAACACTCTTCATTTAAATTAAAATTAACAGAGATTATGTAAGGTCATGTCCCATTAAAGCGGTCTGTTATATATATATATTGTTTAGATAGTAAGTTGAAGATACATTAAATGTGCTTCAAAATATTAGATGGTTCTCTGGGATAGTGTAGTATCTCCTTTGCCATGTTATTTAAACAGTCTACAGCTCACTTTCCTCATCTGTAAGTGAGAGAGAATGAAGACCCATTTAGAGCTTGGATGAGAACATACAGATGAACACATTATATACTTTCGGGCTAACTGTTAGCTTCTTATTCTTTGTTACTGTTGTGCCTGATCGAGACTAAATACACGTGTTGATCTACTCAGGACCAGATTTAATTCACTGTTGTGGAGTTTGAATGGTTTTGCCACAGAAAATAAATATTTAAGTAGGACTGCTGTTATTCCTCTGAAGTCCTCTTTCCCAAGGATCTTATTTGGAAGAAATTATGCAATAATTCCCAGATGGCCAAAGCGAGCCACTGTGCTGCCATCTGTACTGAGTTTATAGGAAACAGGTCCCAGAGTGAGCACCAGAGTCAGAGTTGCCATGACCTGACTGTGTCCTGCCAATCAGCTGTTCCTGCAGTGATACAGAGGTGGATGGGTACTTGCTGGGAAATCCACGTTTATGGGGAGGGCAGGTGAGGGATTGCGTGACATTGAGCGAAAAGAGAGGTGGCATTAGAGAAGAGATGTGCAGTTTTATAAAATCTATGGTAGATTTTTGTTGACAATCTATCCTCTGCTCTCTAACATGTGGCTTACAAGGAGAGAGAGGCTTTAATTATCAACGCTGCCCACAGTAAAAACATTAAGAATTTCTAACTGGTGTTCTCACTGTTAACAGTATTTGCCCTCTGACCGTGGAATGTTTTAATGCAAACCTTATTGTTAGTTTACGTCCCAAATTTATACTTTAGCATATATTTTACATACTTCTTTCCACAATATCCTTTATTTTCTGATTTCCTAAGAGAAAAGAACATAGCAATTAATAGTAAATATTTTTCAATAAATAGCCTTTATCATCTCAATTACAATTGAAAAGAAGCTCAGGTGACCGTTTTGATTAAACAGTGACTCTACACATTACATATTAAATAAACAATGGGTTTAAAAGCCTTGTATTATATATGTAACAACAGCACAGGACAAAGGTTTAGGATTTGGAGTGGCTTTGTTAAGAAAAGGTTGGCTCAAGTGGGGAAGCCAGAGAAATATTTGATGACAGAATCCTGGCATGGGGAGCTTTTCTTACCTTTCATCATGAAGAATCTCTAGGAGTCTAATGACCAAATATAAGAGTGATAAATGTTAACATTATTATATAATCTGTGGAAGAGACTTCCATCTCCAGTATGGAGTTCAGAAGCTAGTTCCAAATTGTATCCCATTAGTAGAAGATGAAATGGGAAGAATATGTTATGAGCTTAAAGCTATGTTGGCTCCATGTTGAAAACATTCAAAGTTCTTACAAGACGGAACTTCTAAAAGGGTTGGGCACTGTGCTGTGCTCAGCAACTTAGACCCCTCATTACTAGCCAAGATTGCTTCAGAAAATGAATAACTGAAATTATCATAAAGTATGAGTTAACAACAGCATGTTTAATTCTCACAATGTGCCTTCTGTATTCATTTGGTTGGTTGGTTATTGGCCAGTTGGCCTTGAAACAGTACAGTTGGAAACATTTTATATTTCTTAGGCTAGGAAGATGGTTTGACCCATTAGATACTGCTTTGTGAGAGGGCCTGAATTTGATCTCAGAACTCATTTTAAAAAGCTGGGATGTTGACACCTTCTTTAAATACTAACAGTAAGGTAGGTGTGGTAAGATAAGGGGGTGAGCTAGGGGGTTTCAAGACAGATTCCTCAGACCAGCAGGTTAGAGAGCTTAACCTACTTAATTGAGTTACAGGCCAGTGAGTAAGACAGACCCATCCACTCTTGAAGGCAAAAAGTGCCCTCAGGCTAGCAAATGTATGCTTAGCATGTGACCCTGATACATGGCTGCACCCCTCCACATGAATAGCACAAACTGATGTGTTTCTGGCATTGCTGCTACTGACTTTGTGACTCTGAGCAAGTGATTCCCTCATTTTTTCTTTACTTCCTATCATTTTGTTAGTAGTCAACTAAACTGCACCTCAGCGTTTACACTTGGTTCAGTGAATAGACATGGGATTCTGCACTAACTCAGACTACATACTGTCCTTGCAACAGAGTGGGAGTTGTATGACAGTTTCCTCTGAGATCAAAACACTTCATCCTGCAAGAAACACTTTAAACCGGAAGGTGCACAACTCAAAAGAGCTCCAGGAAGTCCCAGAAATCGACCAGATTCAGTAGTTCCTTTTCTGCCAGACTAGGAAGTAAAAGCCAAGAGCTCTTCTCAGGCAAGCCAAGCTGCAAAAAAGAGATTCCAAGACCAGATTAACTTCCTGGAAGAAAGCATATGTCAGCTGACTTGTGTGAAAGAGGTTTAGACCTACTGTATCCCTTGGGAGAAACACTCTCCTGTCTGTTAAGCTGCCTGCAGGCTGTGCAGTGTAATCAAGGTTTCTACCCTTTGAGCACCTTGCTCATAGTAACTCCAGTAAAACTCATGTTTTTTAAAGTTGAAATTTGTTGGTATCAGTTCTTTAGATTGCCGTTGACTCCCTCTCTGGAGTTAGTCAATATATGTGTTCCATTACCCCAGGAAGTTTTGACACACAATAGCTGGGGTGATTACTTTTGTTAGAGACTATTTTCAGTCACATGGCATTCACTGTTACTGTCAGAGCAGCTCCAGTCCCTTTTAACCGTGAGCATATTTGAAGGTAGGAGTCAGACCTGCATCAAATTTGGATCATAAAAGTCATAGAATGTGTGCATTTACCCAACACAGTGTCTTCATCAGTAATAACAAAAGGTTTTCTCTTAGTGGGAAGGAAATCTCCTAATGCATGTGAGAGATGTGAGGGCAGAAAGCTGCCTCTATTATTTTGGTAGGATGTATGTAGATGCATTCATGTTGGTCAAGAATAGGCTGCATTGTACATATAACTGAAGGTGAACACTGGACCACTTGTTATTTTTTGTTTCACACTCTCAGAGTACTAATAATTTCTGTGTGTGTATGTGTGTGTGTGTGTGTGTGTGTGTGTGTGTGTGTGTGTGTGTGTGTGTATTTAACATCTGAAATTGACTGCTTCAGAAGGAGCATGCATGTTTGGTTTATCGTAGATGTCACCACTTCCCGTTGCTTTTCCTCTACACATTTGACTTATTTATATAAATGTGCCTTGTCCCTGTAGTCCCTTGAGTGGGAACACTGTCTAGACAGTTCAGTTACTTTTCTTAAAAAATCTGAAACAAAAGTGATGTCTGTTGGCCTAAGGGGAGATCTTGTTGAATCTATTTATTTTCTTAAAAATAAAAGCAAGAAAACCAAATAATGATTAGAGAAGTAGACATTTCTGAGTCAACTTTTATTGTTCTCTAAGCAGTGAATCTGAGACTGTTTTAAAGGCTGGAGACAGTCGTTAGTGAGAAGACAGCAAATGGGCTCTGGCGTTCTTGACACAGTGTGCAGGTGACAAGCTGAACTCAGTGCAGAAGGAGAGGTGGCTCCCTTGGGGCAGAGACTGGACAGAAGTAGATTATCCTAGACTGAAAACCAATCCATTTAAATAAAGGCTGTGTGGCTGCAGAGAAGGGAGTGTATTCTACTATGGCTTCCTCAGCATCGGTATTGATATCCTCAATGAAAAGGACTCTTTTCCACCATAGCTAAACTCTAGAGCTTCCTTGACAAACCTCTTTAGAATTGTCTCATCCGTAAGACTAGGCAATCGCAAGTGTCTGTATAGCTTCTTACATCTGACTGTGTAATACTGTCAGACCATGTGGGATCTTTTTCATTTGGGATGGTTTTACCTCCTCTAAACATAAAGGAATGTCACCAGCTTCTGCTCAGTATGGATTTACCCAATTCCTATTGGTCATGGCATTACAGATTTTGATCATTTTTGCCTTTTATTCTTTAACTTGGCTACAAAATACTTCATGTTGTAGTTGGAATTTACCCAGGTCTACATAAGGAAGCGCTTTGTACCCAGGTTTCAGAACCTGAGCTCGTTATTCACGAATCAGTTTAGTCAACTTGCATACATCCACAATGGAGCTTCCTAATGTGGGATTCCTAATTTCCTCACTAATATGATTCTGCCATTTTATTTTTAAAACTGGGATATGTATTAGTGTAGAAACAGTTAAAATCTAGGATAGTCTGCATTTTAATTATTTTTTCATCTTATCTATGAAAAAAAATTAATGTATCTATTCTTCTTTTAACCATGAAGCTTAGGCATTATGACATGTATAGATGTTCTTCTATAAAATATAACTTGCATCTTAAGAAATTCTAGTGTGTGAAGTAAACAGTTTATGATTATGAAAGAAATGGAAAACATTGGATTATACACAAGTTTAAAATTTCATTTATTGATGCAGGTATTAAAGCATAAATTATCATGTACTATTATTTAAAAATACCTCTGCACTACTTTTTGGATGTTAACTTTGCTAGTCTCTGGCTGCCAGTGTGTAGAGTTTATAATCTGAACATCATATTCACACCAGGCAACTGCCTTCACATCCAGAGTCTGTCACAGAATGGACATGTCATTTTCTTTGTCACTTAAGTGACTCACATTTTTGAGCCTCAGGTTCTACATTTCTGAATAGTATAACCTTGGCAGTTCTGAGGGCCAGGGTCATAGAAGTGAGCCTTAGAACAGTGCTGAAGGACACGGGAAATTTCTGAGACTGCGTGCCTTTCTGAAGGCACATAACATACAAAGCACCTGTTACTATGCATGATACAAACAGGCAAAAATAACCATTATTTTGCTCTTCCTTTTTCTCGACTTACACTATCTATCCATTGCATAAGTATATACTTAAGCCCGTGCTCTTCTATTGAAAGTTTAATCCATCTTCTGTTACTACAGTCAATGTGTTGGCATTAAGCTGACTAGCATCATAGGGATTTAGTGGTAAGAATGCAAATATAGGAGTCCAAGAATTGGTACCCTGCCCCAGATTCATTACTCGCCAGCTATGTTGTTCCATAAAATTCATTTGTGAAATTGGGTTGGTGATACATAACCTCTCCATAAAGGAATACTGCAGCGAGGATTAGATAAATGAACACATGTCAGAATGTTCAGTGTGATCTATAGCTGTCAATAGATTACTAAAATTAATGACACTGCTGTTTACATAAGGTGAGACAATGTAAACACTGGAGGTAGGTAGGTACTTGAGAAGAATGATGATAAGTCCTCAGGCTTAATAGAAGCATCCAAGAACATATAACTGCTGGGTAAATTCTCCAGTGTGGGGCATTGTTACTAAGGAGTTAGCAGTTTCTATAGGACTAGTAGAAAAGTCGAAGGATTTGATTAAAGAAAAATCCGATGAGGTTTCCTGTGGGTCTAGATACAGCACCTGAAATCAGCCATGACACATCTGACACTTTCATTTTTAAAACTATTCTAGAGGAGTCTGGCTGGGTATAGAAATGGCATAAATTATGTTAATATTTAGAAGTAGAAATATCTTTTCTTTGCCTTTTTTCTTGCACTTCATCATGCTGCTAGCTAACATATCAGTCCCTGCCTCCCTCCCTCCCTTCCTCTGTCCATAGCACAGTCCCTCCCTCCCTCCATCCCTCACCCACTTCCTCTCTTCTTCCCTCCCTCTTTCCACATTCCCAGAAGAATTTTCTCTTAAAGTCAAACCCCTGGAACCCTGAACAAAAATAACAAATGAGCTATTGAGAAGCTGCATTTTACTTTTCCAAAATCACTAAAATATTTCTTATGGTATTTCTGGTAGTCTTCAGTGTTGTAACAAGAAACATGGCATGTGCCTACAAATTTTCTCAAGAATTATTGCAACAGTGTTTTCGATGAGAAAGAAACACTTTAATGTAAAATGTGTGTGTGTGTGTGTGTGTGTGTGTGTGTGTGTGTGTGTGTGTGTGTGTTACTCTTTGAGTACATACATAAAGCAACAAGGAGGATACAAGTGAGGTTCAGTAAAGAGATCTTACTGGGTGTTTTTGTAGGTTTTGCACATGAGCATGTCAGCTGTTAATTCACAACAAAACTCCTTGAGAAATAAAATCCTTGTGTGGACATAATTTAATGCCTTAAGTATGGTGTTGCTCTGTGTCTGTTCATAATCATAAAAGAAAAATATTTCAGACTTCAGCAGATTGGTTCTGTCTAGACTGGTTTTAGGAATAATATTGCATTATGTGATAATGGATGCTGTATTCAAGCTTTGGAGCAGATGCCTCATAGTTTAGATCTGTTTGGCCTTTGCTTTGAAGGCAAAAGGTATCACTACCCAAACTTTCTTTCCTTGTGGGTAACTAATCTGCTGCATCCATAACTAACCACGCCTTATAGTCCTGAATGCTAGCTTGTTTTGTGTCTATTAGATGGGAATTCAGGCATTTCCAGGAGGGTCAGAGTCTCATAAACTCCAGCTTCCTTTCCATTTATCACTTTGAAAGCACACCAATTGAACAGCTTATATAAGTAAACAACAAAGATTTCTTTCTCTTTCTTTTTTTACTTTTTTAATTGGAAAGTCTCTGCATTTACATTTCAGATATCCCCTTCCCATAATCCCATCTCTGCTACCCTTCCCATTGCCTCCATGAAGATGCTCCCTCTCCCAACCACCCTCTCCCACCTCAGCACCTTCATATTCCCCTACACTGGGAAATGAGACTTCGCTGGACCAGAGGCCTCTCCTCCCATTGATGTCAGAAAATGCTAATCTCTGCTACATATACATCTAGAGCCATGGGTCTCTCCATGTGTGCTCATTGGTTGGTGTTTTAGTCCCTGGGAGCTGTGGCGGGTTTGGTTAGTTGATCATTTTGTTTTTCCCATGGGGTTGCAGACCCTTTCAGCTCCTTCACTCCTTTCTCTAGCTTCTTCATTGAGGTCCTCATGTTCAGTCTGATGGTTAACTGCAAGCATCCACCTCTGTATCAGTATATGTCTGGCAGAGCCTCTGATGAAGCATCCATATCAGGTTCTTGCCAGTAAGCACTACTTGGCATCAGCAATAAAGCTTGGTTTTATTGGGCACATATGGGGTGTGTCCCTAGGTGAGGCAGTCTCTGGATGATCTTTCCTCGAATCCCTGTTCATCTATTTATCCCTTTATTTCCTGCCATAAATGATTTGTTCTTCCTTCTAAGAAAGACTAAGGCATCTACTTTCTGGCCTTCCTTCTTTTTGAGCTTCATAAGTTCTGTGGGTGGTTTTTTAGATGTTCCAAGCTTTTTGGACTACTATCCATTTATAAATGAGTATGTACTATGAGTGTTATTTTGTGACTGGGTTATCTCACGCAGAATGATAGCTTCAAGTTTCATCCATTTGCTTCGGAATTTCATGAAGTCCTTTTTTGTTAGCTGAGTAGTACTCCATTGTGTATACTTACCATAATTTCTGTATCCATTCCTCCACAACAGAGATTTTCTTTTGTAAATCTGTTCAAGGAAAATATTTTTAATCTGAAATCATGCTGGAAAGACTAGCACTATCTCCATCTAACAGGTAAACTCAGACTTTATGACATCTAACACTACTCGGGGAGCTCTGCCTGTTTTTGACTAACAGGGCCACCTGTATCTGGATTGTCGTGTTTGTTCATGCATTTACTTTTCTCTTTGAGAATATTGTTTCTGATAATGATCTTTCTTCCTTCATTATCTATCCACTGCAGTGTTCTCATTTTAAACTTTTATCTAACTCTTTATACTTTCAGCTCTTACCCAGGGCTCATGACAGAATCACTTGGATTCAGGCAATGAATGGCAAAGACAGTGGTCTTACACTGGTCTGCCATACATGCCTATGGTGGAGCTGTTTTGCCTCCTAGATCCCCTTTCCTTCTCAGTAATGAAAGAATAAGAGTGTGTTCCAACTTCTTCATAGGTAGAGCAATGTATTAATTTCACATGTACTATTCACAGGAGAAGGTTATAGGAACCACAAACTTTATTTTGGGGATTGAGAGTGATATATTTATTCTCTGATCTTGGTATTCAGTATTCTTAGCAAAAAAAAAAAAAAAAAATCAGTTTATATGTCTGTCAAGTAAACTTAAAGGATTTTAGAGGTTTTGTTTGTTTGCTTTTGATAATATGGCAGAAGTAAAGAGCTCTCTTGAAGTATGGTCTCCCTTTTAGGACCAGGATTTAACTGCATGGTCTGTTTGGTCAGAACTCAGCCTCTGGAGAGATGATATTGACCCCCTTGTACACTAAATTGCCTTTTCAGAACCTATGTTATTTAGGCAGTTACTAGTATAGATTACATATTAGATATTGATTATTTGGAATTGCTTTTAAAAAATAATAGCTTTTTATTATGAGGCTGATTTTTCATGGGGAAAATTACTTCAAAAAAGATTTGCTTTCTAAATTTGAAAACTGTTAATATTTAATGGCTTTAAATGCATCACACCGCTTCTTAAAAGGGAACAGATAATTAGCCACAGAAATTGAAGTAATGATGTATGTTTTAATAAGATTTTAGAATCAACTTGTGTCTATCAAGAAGAGTTATAACGTCAGTCTGCTTTATCCACTCACAAACATTGTTTGGAGCAGTTAAAGGGGTGGGTGCAAAACTTGAGGGAGCTGTGTGTAAAATGACAAGTTTTGTATAGACAACAGGGTGTGGCACCAAATATAATGCACTTTTTAAATAAAATGTATCCATAGATGTAGAAAACTCTCAAATACTTTTTTTTTCTTAAATTGGGCAGAGTTTTATTTTCCTCTACAATCTAATCAATACTTCTTGGTGATGGTACAAGGGGTAAGGCTGCTTGTTGGTTCAGAAAGATCACAGCGATGGTGTTTTTCTGACAGTGTGTAGTCTTCTGTAGTGAGTAGAACAATATGTATGACATCACTCTCAAACCAGCAAGACAGCATTTATACACCTGTCGTTTTCAGGATTGTTGGTAACTTGGATGTACTTTCCCCAAATCACCTGCCTCCTTGTATCACAAGACCCAACTCGCCCACATTCACTTCAGTCACTGTGCCTTATGTGATCATACCCAGGGTTGTATACAATGGGGATGTTGGATTCTTTTTCACACCGAGTATAGGCAGGCAGAAAGAAGGTAGCTTTCAGCTCAGGGTGTGTGACATGGGCTTTTTATAAACGCAGACCCAATGAGCCTAATGAGCCTTTCATATTTAGATGGTTTTCTTGTAAAACCATCACCAATAAAGCAGACTTAAGTAACAATTCTCTTCTATGCCTTCTTTTTTTTTTTTCCCATTTGAATAACTTTCAATACTGTAATTTCTCCTTGGGCACAAACTTTGGGTAGAGCGATCTCCCATTTTCCCACCTTTTCTTTCAGTTTCTGTTTAATCATGTTGGAAAGCACTTTTGCTCTCACCTGTCCCTCTCTGTCCAGCAGACAGGCAGAGACTGCTCCCTGTGTAGTCTTCTCCTCATCCAGCTGCTTGATGTTTCTCTTTTCTTGCATAGTAATAGTCTTTTTCATTTGTATTTTCTCAGCATGGCCCTGTTTATGGTAGAGTTTAGCCTTCAGGTCAATCTTCTTCTTCTTCTTCGTCTTCTTCTTCTTCATCATCATCTCTTCTTCTTCTTCTTCTTCTTCTTCTTCTTCTTCTTCTTCTTCTTCTTCTTCTTCTTCTTCTTCTTCTTCTTCTTCTTCTTCTTCTTCTTCTTCTTCTTCTTCTTCTTCTTCTTCTTCTTCTTCTTAATATTCCTAGGCCTTTCAATTTTCTTTCTATCTCTTTTTCTCATGATTGTCCAAACACTATCGATATCATTTGTAGTGCAATTCAACATATTTTTCCTGTGACATGACAGTTGCAGAGCAGCAGTCTGAGACTTCCCAGGTTCCAAACCCTCTTAATTTCTGGGTTTCACTGGCTCTCCAGCCTGCTTCTCAAATACTTTGTAATTAATATTATTTGTATGTATATCCTCAAGTTACTGCTGATGTTAATCTCATCTACATATCAGAAATCAGCACACATTAATTTATTATATGGTAAATTGGTATTCTTTTCTTTTTTTTTTTAACATTGAATAGTTTAAATTGTATTGCTTCTGAGTGTGCTGCTCTAATGACCAAAAAAATATGATATTGAGATCTAGTTTTCTTTTTTTTTAGCTTTGTCCATTGCTGCTGTTTTCCTGTTGACTCTTAGGCTTGACTTGAGTTGTGAGTCTGGCAGTGTGTCTCTGATCGAAACTTTCAGTGCTTCCTGAGTAAAATGTTTCAGATATAAGACCCTATTCTTGGATGAGAGATTACATACAGCAGAAATATTCTATAGAAATAAAGTAGACATTATTAATCATGATAAATGACCTTGAAGACTTGTCTTCTAGACGAAGCTCACAGTGTAGAAAGAGCAATATTTAAAGTTTGAATCATCTGGCTGAGATACTTTTTTTTTTTGCAAATTTTTTCTGGATGCCATAAGACCATGGAAGCCAATTCCTGAGAGAATAGGGTGGTATAAACTGGATGTTCTCTATTTCTCAATGTTAGCTGACCTGGGCAGTACCATTATCCTCCAGAGTTCCTCTGTACAGATGGTGGTAGACAGAACTGTGACGTTGACTTGAGCCAATACATTATTTTCATTTGGCTGTATTAAGTAAGAACAATAACGTTCTTACACGTTGTGAAGGTTTAGAAGGTCTTCGTGTCATCAGCCCTTCTACTGTGCTCACCAGTCAGTGTCTTCTATCCTACACATTTTGCTTTTCTGTCTCCAAGCCTCTGGAGAGACCCTATCCAGTTCTAACATGTATCTCCTACCCAAATTTTAAATTGTCATTCCAATGTTTAAGTGCCATGAGCATTGCTTTTCTATAAGGAAATTTATAATATAACAAATACTAAAAAAAATAACCTTATCACTTCTGTGTTATCAAGATGCTAGAGAGTTCTCTGTCTTGAAGATCCAGAGCAGTGGACGCCCCCCCCCAACCCAATCCGTCTTTGATATCATTCTTCATGTTGTGGTGACCCCTGCCCCCAACCATTAAATTACTTTTGTTGCTACTTCCAAACTGTACCTTTGCTGCTGTTAAGAATCGTAATAAAAGTATATTTTATGATGGACTTAGGCTACCCTGTAAAAGGGCTGTTTGGCCCATTACTCATCCAGAGAAGGGGCTCCATTGCTAGTATATTAGTTAGTTTCTTGATGCTGCAACAAAAGGGCTGAGAATGGTAACATAAGGAAGGGGTTTGTTGGGGGTCTCAGGGTTTGAGTATACTGTAATGCATCATGTCTTAGGAAGCTTCAAGACTGGCTGATCAGCCAAGTAGTCACACTGCACCTGCAGTGAGGGACAAGGATTGCCAAATGTGCACATTTCACTTGTTGGTTCCTTTTCATTCAGGCTGGGAACTCAGCCCAGGACTCAGTGCTACCACGTTCATGGTGGATCCTAACTGCTGAGTTCAGCCACCCTGGAAACACCCCAGATAAACCTGCCAGAGATAAAGCTCCTGGGAAATGTGGAGATTGTAAGGCTGACCACATAAAATGAATATTAGCCATCTTTGTTCCTCTGTAAAGGATACCAGTATGCAAAAATAGACTTCTTCCCAAAGGACTGGTAGTGGATATAGCATTTTCCATTAAAATATCTTCCAACAAATACACTTGAAAACTCTAATTAATGGCTATGGCTTTCACAAGACCAAATTTAGATCCTTCTAATGAGGATTTTACTGTACACTTTAAATCAACATTTAGATAGTTTGTTATTGATTTTTAAACATTCAAATTATATATATATGTGTGTGTGTGTGTGTGTGTGTGTGTGTGTAAAATATATCACCATCTATCAGCTGCGTATCTATCATGAACATGTATGTATTTCCTGTTCTCCTATTTTTTTACGGTGTGTATGTATGTATGTATGTTTGTGTGTGTGTGTGTGTGTGTGTGTGTGTGTGTGTGTGTGTTATATGCTGTATAATGGGAAGTTGCTTGACAGATATGAAAACTAGATTGATACTCTATCTTAAGATCTTTAATAACTGTCAATATTTTATATTTTTGAGTCACATTTGTTTATGTTCTTGGAAGATTTGAGATTTTGTGCAGAGACTTGAGTAGATTTTATGTTTAAAATAGTAAATTTATTTTTTACTTCCAATATGTATACGTCGTTATTTTAGGATGCTTATGCCTAATGCTGTTTATTGAAGGCACTACATTAAAATGTTACAAATTGATACCCCTGATAGAAGGTGAGATAGAGATTCTACAGAGATGAGATTCAGCATGGTCAGAACCCAGGTGGAGACCAACTCCTCATGAGAGGTGGTTGGCAGCTCTTTGATTCCTTGTTCCTTTACAGGTTCAGTGTTTTGTTGTTCAATGAAAATCTTCAAATGTAAACAAGTCCTTCAATTAAGTAACTTCAAACTCTCAAATCGCATACAAAATCTTTTGGTTTACTCATGTCTCGGTTATTTAAGTGTATTTTTCTCCTTGGTCTTATTTTGAAATATGTTCTCATAGAATATGGAACATCAGGGAGCCAAACACAGGTCCATTGAACACTATAGCAGACCACACTTGGTGAATACGGTTTTGGTCACTCATGGTTTGTTGCTGCCTGGAAAGATTAAAATATTACTATGTTCTCCTCATATTTCTTTGCAAATAAACCAACACACGTTTGCATGTTTTACTTGACTACAGCAGAATCTGTTATCTTTTTGTATCAAGGAATTGATAGCTAGATAGGGCTTGCCCTTAAAATGAACTTTGAGAACTGAATCTTGTTCATTTTGGTTTTGTTGCTGTTGTTTTGGATTTGGAAGAGATGCCTCACAGCAGACATTCTATTCTCTGGCTTTTACAATCTTTTATTCTCTCTTCCAAGGTACCCCATGAGCCTCAAGTATAGAAGTTTTATTGTCAATGTTTTTATCGGCACTGGACACCCTCACCCTGTAGTTAGTTGCTGTCCATATTCTAACTAGTTGTGGCTTTCTTCAGTTAGATATCTGTAGACTAAAAACAAAAACAAACAAAACAAACAAACAAACAAAAAAAAAAAACAAAAAGAAGGTTCTATGCTAAGGAATTAAACCTAGTTTTGTCCATGGGTATAAGAATTAGCATTTAAGATGCAGTTAAAAATTATACTAGGAAAGTAGAAGTAGTAGGCTCTCCTCAAGGACCACAGTCTCACTAGCCATGAGTAGTTGCTTAAGTTTGCACAAGCATGCATGAATTCACTTGCACTTTCAAAGGTGTTAAATCCAATTAGGTAGCTGTTGGTTAATCCCAAGATATATGTGTTACTATTTCATCTTTCAGAATATCTCTCCATCCGGGTTCTTGTTGTGGCTCATAGACCTCTTGGTTGCTTTTCTCCCTTGGCAGCTTGCATGAATTCTTTTGATACTACAAGAATTTTGACTCTTTTGACTCTTCTCTAGATGCAGCCACTCCTTTAGATCCAAATCAGTTCCTCCAAGTCCTGTGTCTCAAAAGCATGGTTCCTTCAACAATGGAGGTCTTCCTCTACTTCTCAGAATGGTGACTAAAGACAACAGCAGTTGCCTGCATTGATTGGAGGTAACTTGGAATCCTACTAGTGACAACTGAAAGGAAGATAGCCTGGGGTTTGGTGGGTGGAACATTGTCTCAATGAGAAGTAGAATTTATGTAATCTTCTGTGTAACTTTATGTAAATATGAAATAATTTGATTTCTCATCTTTTTTTTTTCTTTTCAAACATCCTAAGGGAGGAGGCAGTGCATCTGTGAGTGACCTAAAGGAAAAGTGGGTGGGAAACTGACCAAACTCCATCACAAGGAATTCTCAAAAAATAATAAAATGTTGTTAATAAAAGAATTGAGCATTTCCCAGGGCTTTATCTCGGTATGGTTTAAGAATAGATGGTCAGGGTCTTCATTTCTGATAGTTTTCTCTTTTTCTCTTTGCTGCCTGGCTCCTTCGTGCCATCTGAGTGGTCGGGCTTCTGTTCCCCTTAACAGCCTTTGTGAGATTTACCCTCTCAGGTCTAATGATCACAATACCTCACTTTCTTTACTCTTCAGAAAAAAAGGACACTGGCCTTCATATCGACAACTAATTTTTCTAACATGACAGAGCATAGATTTTTCAGTTCTACAAAATGCAGCAAAGATCATCCCTGAATGTTTCAACCTTGACTGAATTTTAAAGGGTAAAAGAAAGCCATAGTGTTTTACAATGTATGAATTTCTGTGAGGTTAAAAGAATTTCAGATGCCAAATCCTTAAGTTTGTCCTCAAGGTTCTTCCAATTTCTTACTTGTATTCAAAGCACTGGAATAGTGTACCCACTACCAAGTATACTATTATAATTACATCATTGCCTCTTTACTTTTGGTCCAAAATTGGAATGCCTATACTATGCCCTTAATCTCCCTTTACCTTGAAGTGATCCATGGTCTGGGGTCCACATTCCAGAGCATTTTTAAAAAATCTTGTAACTAAATAACCTTCCCAACATGTATTTGAAATCACAAAGTTGTCTCATTGTCTTGGGACCTCAGAATATAAATGAGCCCTGAATTTTTATCCTTGAAGAAATAACCTGTCCAGACCAATTTTTTCCTACCCTCATAACTAATGTGAAGGGATACTTATGGCCTTAACTTTAAGACTCCTACAAACAGCTGCTAAAATATGTAGTACTTTTCTGTCATAAAACATCTCCAGAAATTAATGTCACATTGCAACACAATCATAGAGAAGCATGCAGTCACATTTCTTAACCACCAAGACCAGCAACTTCCTTTCTGAAATATAAGCATGAGTATTTTTCTCCCAATTTAGGTCAACTTCTAATAGAAACAAAAGCCAGTTGCTTGTTTTATATTCATATAACATAACAAATAAAGTTTACACCCATAGACACGTAATACTGACAAACCATAAGGAAAAAACCTTAATAAAAGCTTTGTATTTACTCATTGCCAAGATATTTCTCCATAGATCCTTACAAATTCTTGTGAATGAAGAGTGAATACAGAAATATATCTGTCTTATTTTTTGTCTAAAAACATGAATACTTTTATAATCACAAAAGAAATTTCAATATAATAATTTAAGACTATAGTTTGGTTTATATTTTTGCAGAAATTCGCTCTATTAATCTAGTTCCAAGTGCACTAATTGAAAAAAAAAAAGAAAGGAAGGAAGGAAAAGGCCATGCTGTTATGAGCTGTTAAAAACACAGCTTACATTTTCAACTTCCTTGTTTTCATCTCACTTCTTCCATATCTTTCATGTTAGTCAAGTTCTCCTACACTTAGGCCATCCCTGTTTTCCCATGTGTCATAGGAATGGCTTTGATCAATATTTTCATACTAACTTGCCTAATCATCCTACTATTTAAAAATGTGTTTGTAATGTGCCTGGCCATAGCTTTTGAGTATGGTTTTGGGAAACAAAAGAAAGATAACTTACTCAGTGCAAAAGAACTGACCTTGTGCTTACTTCATATAAGACTTTTCTATAAAGTTATCAGCTGGCATTTTACAAATTAAAAAATCCTATCTCTAAATAGTAATTATAATGGAAGTTTGGACATTTGCAAAACTTTAAAAAAATTGTAGATTTAACTTAGTAAGTTTGCAACAACTTTATTTACAAATGGTAGAGCTTTTGTACAGAGTTGAGTTTTCTTTCTTTTTTAATTATTTTATTCTGTACTCTCTGTGTTTACATTTCAAATATTGTCCCCCCCATTTCCATCCCCCACCCCCTCTGGGACAATGCCTATAGCTTCAAGATTTAAATACATATACACATATAGGTGCATGTGTATGTGTACATGAGTAATGTATTTATTTATAGATAGTTGAATGAGACAGGAGAATAGATATTCATACATGGTACGATTTCTGGGAAAGCAGATATACTTCATAATTTTTTTCCTCTTATGTTAAACCTGAGGAAATGTCTTTTTTGAAGTGTCTATCTCAAGTGTATCTTGTTGGATTTCATTTCCAAGACTCTACACTTCGGTTAAGCAACAAGTGACAGGACCATTAATCGTGTGTTTAAACCTTCACTGAGCACAGCTGCTTTGCTGGACTCTTATAAATCCCACTGTCTGTGATTCTCAAAGCTCTTTGTCTCACCTGCTCGACTGTATGCCCTGGTTTATTGAATTATGACAGTTACCCATTGTTTTCAGTACAGAAAAATAGCTTTTAAGAAAAGGAGCTATGTTTAAAAAAATACTTATTTTCATTACACTGGTGTTTTGATTCCATTGATGCCTGTTTGGAGGTGTCAGAAGCCCTGAAACAGGAGTTACAGTCAGTAGTGAGCTGCCATGTGGTGCAGAGTTGAACCTCTGTCTTCTGGAAGAACAGCCAATGTTCTCAACCACTAGCCATTTCATTACCCCTCGAAAAATAACATTTTAATTTTATACATTTCATCTTGTTCGTGGGAGCTCCACAGTTGTGTTTGTTTGTTTGTTTGTAATAGGGGTTATGCTAGAGATATTCAGTTTTGTCCAAGAGTTTGTCTCTTTGGCATGGCTATTGCATGTCTGTGATTGTATCTTTATTGAGCATGATACTAAATAAAATAGAGAGAAAACTCGGCCTTCTAAAGGAACAATTTGTAAAAACTCTCTTGATATTACTTATTACTTGAGACCTAGACTTTCACTGTTTCTCTGCCTCCTTGTCTTCCCTTCCCCTCCCTTCCTCTTTCTCCCTCCCTCCCACTGCCTCTCCACTGACCTCTCCCACCCTCATGCTTCTCTCTCTCTTCCACTTCCTCAATCCTTTTGTCTTCTGTAACTCACTCCTAAGAGAAAAATAGAATGTTTGTTTCACACACAGACCTTTACATCCCAAAGCTGGAACTGAAATACTTGAAAATACTTTGATTTATTTGGCCACAGAGTTAATCTTTGGTAAAATTGTTTATGTTATATTGGCATTGCAATATACTGTAAGTATGAAAATTTGAACTTGATTTATCTTTTTGCCTTTGTTGTTAGAAACCATAGAATATTGTACAAGCTTTACAAGGGCAATTTATGATAATCTTAGGAAACTATACACATTTATAGTATCAAAATGGAATTTTAATATACCTATTCAAGATTTTCTTTTACCTTACCATAAAAACTAGTTTACCTTAGCTGAGATATTTTTCAAAGAATTCCTATTTCTTGCAGACATTATAATTGTCTGGTAGTAAAACTTAAATTTTTTTGTATAGAAAATATTGAAGTACTTTAAGATAGTGACAGATGTCATTAAATGAAATTAAAAAAAATTCTCTTTGACCTTAAATTGTATCCATGTCTGTGAGGAAAATTAACAAATTACGGATAATTACCTAGTAATTGGGAGACAAAACTAACATAGTGATTCAGTTTTATATAATTTCTTCCCTTTTCATAGAAGCCTTATGGGTTTCATGAACTCAGCTCATTAATTGATTCATTATTTCTCGACATTCTCAGTGACTATAATAAAAATGAAGGGGGCAAGAATGAAATCTCAATATTCCCTCCTGTCCATAATTCCTTTATTCAGAATTTGGGAACACTATTTCAAAACCAGGAAATCTATTGCTGTTAGAAAAATTCAATAGTTTTATGCACATTTTCTTTTTATTCTTTTTTGTTTTCTTCATTCACATCTGAAGCCCAACTGCTCTTATTTTAAGGGTTTGTTTGTTTGTTTGTTTTTGAAAAATACAGACCTCTGTTTGCTTTGACAATCATAACAATTGCAGACCTGTCTCATTTTATAAGAAACAAAACACCAGCAGTGAACGAATGCATTACACATAGTGGATTTGTTTAGTATGCAAGAGCATGTGCTCCTTGAACTTGGGTTAGCTACTGTTTTTCACTAACATACAAATTATTCCAATTATGCCTGTAACTGGGGCTGCTTGGAAAAAATGTTTCTTGTGGATACTGTCTAGGTTAAAAAGTTTTATACAGAGCACCTTGGTCTGCAATATGAGCCTGAAGTATTTTGATTGTCTCAGGGACATCTCTCATTCTATCACTACGATATTTTTATTACACACATACACACACACACACTCACACACACTTACACACACTTACTAACAAAAATAGTTTTAGTTGAATCTTGTTGGATATTTAAACTGCTACAGACGACCATGTTAACAAAGAGATTAATTAAAAGGACACATGTTTCTTAATGAGATGTCAAAAATAATTTGGGTTTAGTAAGGCTGAGGTAGAAACATCCTATTATCTTTTTAGTGGTTTAGTGGACCATTCTTTCCTAATGTGTAGTAGCTTGGCTTTCAGGTGTCATGGTCCGAGGTCCTGATTGGACATCATTCACTGGCAAGGGTAGAGTTTATTTTTTCAGTTACTCATTAAAGCCCCTTGTCCATCACTGGTTAACGCTACAGCCCAGAGCGATGCTTTACCCTGCACAGGATAGTAAATATATTGAACTTCTTCACTGTTGAAAGTAGGAGCTATGCAAGGCGTAATGTGAGCCCATCTGTATGCTAAATAATGTTTCCACATTGCTTAAAGTAGGCAAGAAATGGCCCTCATTGTTTTATGTCAAGATATAAAAAAAGGAAAGTTTATTTAGAAAAATTTTCTCTGAAATTTGTTTAAATCTATTTTCTCCAATTAGTTCTAGTGTTTTTTTTTCCTAAGTTTTTGAATGCCTACTTTAGAGATATTTTTTTTATTTTCTCTGTATGAGAACTGACTATTCAAAATTTACCATTTGAGGATACTTCTTTATCCAAGGTACTGGTAAACAGGAGGATTGAAACTAATGCACAAATTTTCTAATATATATATATATATATATATATATATATATATATATGTGTGTGTGTGTGTGTGTGTGTGTGTGTGTGTGTGTGTGTGTCTTTGTGTGTGTGTGTATTTGTGTGTATGTGTGTGTCTGTGAATGTGTGTGTCCCTGTGTGTGTGTGCATGTGTGTGTGTGTATGTGTGTCTGTGAATGTGTGTGTTTCTCTGTGTGTGTGTATGTGTGTGTGTCTGTGAATGTGTCTCTGTGTGTGTGTGTGTGTGTGTGTGTGTGTGTGTAGACTATAATTTTGTATAGATGTAAAAACTCCAGCTTGTACCACAGCAGAGAAATCATGCCAATTTAAAATAGCTGTATCTTCCATTCAGTTGCTGATTTTGAGCATTGTACCTTTCTGGGCTCAGATGTATGTTACTGATAATTCTCAGTGAAAATGATGAACTCAGCATAGACTTTGTAAAGTACATATAAATTCTCTCATGAGAAATATTACCATCTCAGAAATGTTAGCTTATTATGTTTTATACCACTTTATCTTCTTTCCATTTTTGTTTAATAAGATAATTAAATTAGTACCAGACTTTTAAAATGACATAAATAATTTTGTTTGATTGGTAATTTAGAAAATTTAGACAATTATATTCTATACAGTAGATTATATGGATACATATTATAGCAATAATTATCTTTACAGCAAAGTTGTAATTTATACTATAATACTGAAGTGACTTACAGTTATATGTCTTTTTTTCCTTGTATGCTATCAGAAAGAGAAGTTATGAATGAAATTTTTTTAATGTTTAGGAAAATCTTTAAATATAGAAGTGATCTTGACTTTTGTCTTATCTTCAGGTTGACCAAATACTAAAATTTAAGAAAAATTGTTGATTTTTTTATTCATTTTTTAAAACTATGCTATATGAGACTATGTCTGGGCTCATAGTCTATCCGACAATTAAAAAGGTGTAACTGTGTGTCACATTTTTTCTTCCGTGATTTGTTGGGTAACTTTTTATAAACAACTAAAAAATACTGCATGGAATGATAAAAGCTCTGAAAGTGTAGTCATCTCAAAGATTATCAGTTGCTGGCTATGGTATATAGGTGTTGTGGGAGGAATAGTTAAAAATGGCTTTTTGACTGTTTTTTTCCTTTCAGATTTAGTTCAGACTGTTCTTAAACTCAGATTCTCTGGCTTTAGCCTCTTGAGTTCTGAGATTACTAATCTATAGCTCCATCTCTGTCTAATAATAGTTATTGAATGCCTTCAACAATGAAAGATGCATGGTACATTTCAAGTGCCCATTAATTATTCTCTCATATGTTTAAGCAGTTTTGATGACTCATAGATTATCAGTAAAACCTCTTTAGTAGTTTAACAAAAATTAATGTGAAAATTGTGAATTCAGTGGTATTTTTTTCTTAAATTCAGCATTCCTAATTTTTAACATTGACAGTATCTAAATTTATATATATATATATATATTACAACTTTAAAAAAACAGAAGTACATGTACAGATAGATTATTAAAGGCATTTTAGCACAAACATCTATGAATATATTTTGTCAGCTTCTGGCTATTATAAATAAGGCTGCTTTGAACATAGTGGAGCATGTGTCCTTATTATATGTTGAAGTATTTTTGGGGTATATGCCCAGAAGTGGAATAACTGGGTTTTCAGATAAGACTATGTCTAATTTTCTGGGGAAGCACCAGACTAATTTCGAGAGTGGTTTTACTAGCTTACAACCACACCAACAGTTGAGGAGTGTTCCTCTTTCCCCACATCCTTGCCAGCATCTGTTGTCATCTGAGTTTTTATCTTAGCCATTCTGACTTGTGTGAGGTGGAATCTCAGGGTTATTTTGATTTGCATTTCCCTGATGACTAGGGAACTTGAGCATTTTTTTCAGACATTCAATATTCATCAGTTAAGAATTCTTTGTTTAGTTCTGTACTCCATTTTTAATAGGATTATTTGATTCTCTGGAGTATAACTTCTTGAGTTTTGTATACATTAGATACTAGCCCTCTATCAGATGTAGGATTGGTAAAGATCTTTTCTCAATCTGTTGGTTGCCATTTTGTCCTTTTGACAGTGTCCATTGCCTTAAAGAAGCTTTGAAATTTCATGAGGTCCCACTTAAGTATACTATCATGTCATCTGCAAATAGTAATATTTTTACTTCTTCCTTTCAGATATGTATCAGTTTCATTTCTTTTTGCTGTCTAATTGCTCTGGCCAGGACTTCCAGTACTATGTTGAATAGGTAGGGGGAGAGTGGGCAGCCTTGTCGAGTCCCTGATTTTACTGGGATTGCTTCAAGTTTCCCACCATTAAGTTTGATGTTGGCTGTTGGTTTGCTGTATATTGCTTTTGTTATGTTTAGGTATGGGCCTTGGATTCCTGTTCTTTCCAAGACTTTTAACATGAAGTGGTGTTGGATTTTGTCAAATGCTTTCTCAGCCTCTAGTGAGAAGATCATGTGGGTTTAGTTTTTTTTTTTTTTTTTTGAGTTTGTTTATATGGTGTATTGTGTTGATGGACTTCCATATATTAAACCATCCCTGCATCCCAGGGATGAATCCTACTTGATCATAGTGAATGGTCATTTTGATATGTTCTTAGATTCAGTTTGCAAAAATTTTATTGAGTATTTTTGCATCATTGTTCATAAGGGAGATTGGTATAAAGTTCTATTTTCTTGTAGGGTCTTTGGGTGGTTTAGGTATTAGAGTTATTGTGGCTTCGAAGAATGAATTGGGTAGTGTTCCATCTGACTATTTTATGGAATAGTTTGTAGAGTTGTTTGAGGTTGTTAATAAATGGCTGATAGAATTCTGCACTGAATCCATTTGGTCCTGGGATTTTTTGTTTGGGAGGCTTTTGATGACTGCTTCTATTTCTTTAGGCGTTATGGGATTATTTAGATTATTTATCTAGTCCTGATTTAACTTTTGTATCTAGTATCTGTCTAGAAATTTATTCATTTATTCCAGATTTTCCAACTTTGATGAGTAGGATCTGATAATTTCTTCAATTTCCTCGGTTTCTATTGTTGTGTCTCCACTTTCATTTCTGATTTTGTTAATTTGGATACTCTCTCTTTGCCCTCTAGTTAGTCTGGCTAAAGGTTTATATAGATCTTGTTAATTTTCTCAAAGAACCAGCTCCTGGTTTTGTTGATTCTTTGTATGGTTCTTTTTGTTTTTTCTTGGTTGATTTCTGCTCTGAGTTTGATTATTTCCTGCCATCTACTCTTCTCGAGTGTATCTGCTTATTTTTGTTCTAGAACTTTCAGCTGTGCTGTCAAGTTGCTAATGTATGCTCTCTCCAGTTTCTTTTTGGAGAAACTCAGAGCTATGAGTTTTCCTCTTAGTATTGCTTTTATTGCATCCCATAGGTTTGGGGACAATATCTAAATTTAAGTATGTAGACTTGTGTTTTGTCTTCTGCTGTGACTTCTCTGTTTAACATGTGCAATTATAAAGAATTTAGTTCTGAAGAACTAAAATATTTTAGTTCTCATATGTATTATTTATTGAATTGACCAAAAAGGATAGCCAGTTGACTATACTTTCCTCCAATAAATGTATAGTACAAAAATATTTTAATATCTTATATGTCTTGGTAATATACTTAAGTAAATTAAAAGAAATATAATTTTATGTAAATGAGTTTTAAAATTTTTAGTTCTCTAATAGTTTAATTAAAATATAGTTATGTCTTTCCCACTCGACTTTTCTTTCTATCTCCACATGTTTCCCTTTCCTTCAACCCCTGTCAGCCCTTTCTTACTCTCAAATTGATAACCAATTTCTTTCATTATTATTATCACACACTTCCATGCACATGTGGACACATAACTATTTGCCCAAGTATGTAAATATAACCTGCCAATTCTTACTCTATTGGATGCTTACATATGATTTTGTGGGTTGACTAGGTTATACTAATTAAACAATCGTGAAATTCATCCCTGAGAGATTCTAATTTTCTCTCTTAGTACTTTGCCTAAAATACGACATAGTGAGATTCGCCCTGCCTCTTCATTTTGATGCACATTGATATTGTCAATGTACAAATGTTGTTTAAGCAGTCATTTCTAAGAGAGGCAGCCTCATGGTAGACTTCCTGAAAATGGCTCCTAGCTTATGTCTGTCCCCTCTTCTGAGATGTGTCCTGAACCAGAGATGTGGGATCTGTGCTGCAGATGTTTTCATTGGGGTGGGGCTACACACATTCTGTTTCTGTGGCTTTCTTTAATGCTCTCCATTTTTGTCTGTGAAGATGAATGAGAGCTATGCTTTTCCTTTAAACCTAGCTGGTGAACCAAAATGAGCTTAAAGTGTTTGTTTCTCTTTCTTTTACACTCTTTTGTGTGTTTTGTAGCTTGTGTTTCATTTAACAAATGAAAATTTCTATTTTATTGAAATCAAATCAAAGCACTTTCTCTTCTCCCCTTACTAATTCCAGAGCCTCCCAGTTACCCTTCTTTGACTTCTGTTTCCTTACTCTCAGATTGATAACCTCTCTTTATTTGATTCTTATTGTGACATATGTATGTGTGTGTGTGTGTGTGTGTGTAGTGTGCATATGTGTGTTTGTACAGGCCCCCAAAAGACTACAACCATACACAGTGAAAGTAGATTTAATAAGACAAGGCAAGAGCCTCATATGGAGGCTGGACAAGGCTAGCCAATAGGAGGAAGAGTGTCCTAAAAGAAAATAAAAGTCAGAGACACACTGGTTTCTACTGGTGGGAGTCCCACAAAAACACCAAGCTAATAGCCATAACGTTTGTTCCGAGGACCTCGTACTTGACTTAAGTCTCTGTGAGCTCGAATGAGTCTTATTTGGTTGATTCAGTAAGCCATGTTCTCTTGTTGTAGTTCATTTCCTCTGACTCCTACAATCTTTCCTTTCCATTTTCTGATGAATTCTCCAAGCTCCAAGGGGAGGGACCCATTTGAGACTGTCGACATATTGTGTGGCTGTGAGTCTATATACCTGCTGCTCCCATTTTCAGAATATCATTAGGAATCTCTCTCTCTCTCTCTCTCTCTCTCTCTCTCTCTCTCTCTCTCTCTATATATATATATATATATATATATATATATATATATATATATATATATATATATATATATCTTTCCTATTGATTCTGCCCTATATTTATTCTTTCCTAGGTCTCTAGTTTCTGACCTGCCAGGCATTATTAGCAAAAGGTTACCTCTCATGACAGGGGTCTCAAGTTCTGGGCCACCATTGCCTAGCATGTCTTACAGGCAGGACGAATAGTAGGTCAAAGGTTTTGTGCTGGGTTGGTCTCCTAGTTATTGACTTTCCTTTAAGTTCTGTTATCTAGAGAACTATCGGAATACTTCTTTTTCAGTTCTTTTTTGATAGCCTAAAGTTTATAGAGTATAAAAATATATAACTTTAAATACAGAAGTCTCCATGAAACTCCATAGACAAAATAGATTAAACTTATGGAAAGCCTAGGATTACTTCACAATTAAAACCACTTGCAGCTTTCCTGAAACATACTCTTTTTTTAATCATGTCTGGAGTATACAATACCCCAGGAAAGCAAAGAAATTGAGATCATGTTTGTTTATTTCATTGACTACAAAAGGAAATATAACATTATACAAACTGGAAAATTTAAAGCTATTCTTGTAAAGACTACTAACATTAATTATAGCTTGCATAGGAGATGCTGAGAGTGTCTGGGAATCAGAACATTGTTCAAATGGACAGCTAGCTTGCACATGTATGTAATTATCTTATTTATATGGAAACATGTTGGTGTGTGCTTGTATGCTTAATCTCTGTCTTTTTAAATTGCTCATTTAAAGACTGTCTACAATATACTTCATTGATGATATTTTATGTTTTTATAAAAGCAAATAGCACATAAATGGCAAAGAGAGAGAGTGCCCGGGGCCTGTTCTTTTGTCAATTCTAACATTGCAGACCTGGAGACAAAAAGAAAAACTCTCCAAAGGCACAAAGTAGCTGGAAGGCAGGACCTAATCTTGTTTCTAGAAATGGAGATCTTAGATGCGGTTTTTATGATTACTTTGATGCCTGTTCCCAGAAAGTGTCTGTCTTTTCAGATTGCACTGCTAATGAGCAAAAAGAAACTCGTTGACCAACTAATCAAGAGTCACTTTAAAAACATATATACTTGAGTGACTTGACTTTAACTTCTGATATGTAATTCAGATTGCATGACCAATTTGAAGTCACAAAAGTATAAGGCGAAGAGAGATTTTAAAGACTATTTGGTTAATTGTCTTCTTGCTTTTTCTCAGTCTCAGTCTCATCTCCTGCTAGTGATCAAACAGAGAACAGTTGCTCAGACGAATCAACCTGAATAGGAACAGAGCTATTAAGTGAGAATCTTAGACACATTACATAGTTACCAGAGGTCCTAGGACATGAAAGGTGAACTCACATACTGCCTATGATGGAGGAAAATCCATGACTTGCAGAAGGAAGGGTACAGATACCAGAGTGGGCAGGATAGTTGCATTTCTCTTCCTACTTTTATATTAAACTAAACTTACCTGGAATGTTTATGGAGACTTGCATGAGACTGGACTACTGCGTAGTTACTTTTTTAAAATTCAATATGATTGTCAGGGAGAGCTTTTGAAAGTTTCACCTAAAAGCTTCATAATTTCAGAGAACACACATAAATAATTCTAAAGTTTATTTATTTGTCTCGCAAATTGCATTAAATATATTTCTTTTCCTGTAAATGGAAATCTATAAACATTAGCTGCACTCTCAATGCAGATTCATGACTCATTTTAGTTATCATTATATCTATAATTATTCTGGGTATAGAATCAGTAAGTGCTTTGCCAATGTGTTCCACATCAGAACTAAATTTGTTGGTGAAAAATTAATAATTTCAGATGCAAATAAATACTCTGATTTGTGGTGTATTTGTTGAAAATACAGATGAAAGTGAATGGATATATATTCCCATGTTTCTTTTCAATAAAGCGACCTAATCATATATCTACAGATATAAACCCATATCTAGCAAGCAGTAGGCATTGAAGGTGCGATAAAAATGGGGTTTACTTATTTGACGTGTGTGTGTGTGTGTGTGTATGTGTGTATGTGTGTGTGTGTGAGAGAGAGAGAGAGAGAGAGAAAGAGAGAGAGAGAGAGAGAGAGAGAGAGAGAGAGAGAGAGAGAGAGAGAGAGAGAGAGAGAGTATCTGAGCCCAGAGCTTATGGTTTTCAAATAATGGTTAACCATCTTGGTCCTGAGACAAGTGTCTCCACCTTAAGCTCCCTTTCCATGTCCCACAGTGGAATTATAGATGGGCCTCATCTCATGCTCATACATCTTTTATCTAAATTCTTTTCTCAATTGAGTTACCACTGCAGCTCCACTAATAATTTAAAATCCCAACCTTGACCTTGCTTCTTGGGCCATCTTAAGCAAGAATCTACATCTCTTTGCTGGTTTCCCCATTTTAGACTGAGGAAAAATGCCTACGACTTTTTAAGAATAAAGTAAGGAATTAATTTAAGAGCTCATAAATAGTGCCCAGAAGATACAAACTATCCATTCCAAGGTCAAAATGATATTCACATGTTAGCATAGCTGCAGTTAGATACAATATAATAATCAGTCATCTCTAAGTTCAGTCCACATTACTTTCCTTAACATGAAGTAAAATAAATGTTCCAGAGGTGTCATGCATGTGATGAAATTTCCTTCATAAGTAGCATGTAGAATTCCTTTCATTACACGTATCTCAATGTCTGCTGAGTGGAAATGGGGACTATTTCATTCCTTGTCTGTAGACCTATTTTATTTTTTCAACTTTTCAGCCATTGTCCCATGTTAACAGCTGTGTGAATCTCAGTCTAAGATGCTTTGTAGTTTTAAAATCCAATTTTATTTGTAATTAATACATACATATCTAATATAAGCCAAATATAAAAGAGCTGAATTTATAATTAAATATTCGAGTAATTTCTCTTTTGAAAAGACATTGAGACATTTTATATTTCACTGAAACTCCTATGGAACTACTCTTTACAGTTTGTATACCCAATGGACCCTGAGATAAATGAGAATTCCGGGATAGACTTGCTAGCATTGTAGTTTGGAATATATGTATCTAAGTCTTTTGACAGATCTCCTATTTTTAAGAGTACTTGCATGTGATTTGATACATAGGCAAAAGTAGCTATACAACACTGCTGTTGCTTTGGTTTTCGTCTCCTGCTGCTGTGGTCATTGGGGTGTTGAGTGAGACTCGTTTCTGGGGAGCTGTGGTGAAGTCTTGGAACCAGAGCATGAAAGTTTGAAAGTCACAGGAAATGAAACAGAACACTAAATTAGTCCTCACTCAGAGCAAAGCTCTAGGCTAGCTGAAAGATTGCAGTTGGGAACAAAGACAAATCCACTGCGTTTTCAAGGGTAACATCTGCACACCCAGACTTGAGGAAGCTGGGATATTCCCTTGCACCTTTCAGCAGGTTTGGGAGTTCAGTAGATATATGAAGGGTGGATCAGTCTTTGGGAGTTGATGTCCCTTACATTTTGATATATAAATTGCTACAGGATTTAAAATATGTCCACTGTAAGGATGAGATACACTGGATTAGAATTAAGGGATTTACTTCCTCTCCTTATCCCACAAAACCAACCAAAACCAATGTTACTTCATGTTAAATCACAGCGTGTTCCCAAAGCATAAATAGCAACGAGCTTTACTTGAAACTTAATTTGGAAATGTAGACTCTTATATTTTAAAAATATATTATCATTCTAAGAAACAACTTTGTGTACATTTATTTTTAGAAGTCAGAGGCTTAATATAGTTTAAAACATGCCCAGCCATGTTTAAAAGTATTGCTCTTTGAAAGAATTCCCAATCACGATTTATATTTCTCATTTTGATTCATCACATTAAACTTTCATCTGTGTAATTAAAATTTATACTGCGATGAGTATTGTGTGCATATCATAGTCATGTGACTGAAAACCATTATTACAGCATACTCCCCTGATCCTTAAGACAGGACATGTAACATGAAACTTGTAGGTCAGCATATAGCAGATTAGTTTATAAAAACATCTTCTTAATAAACAATGAGCATTTTCTAAGTTTGATATGGTCTATGATACATTTAGATGGCACAATTTATTTTAAAAGTATCTCTATTCCTTGAAATAACTGGGCAAACTCTTACTAGTTATATTAAAAATTGTTACTAAACATATTTATTTACCTGGCTTCATTTATCTGTAGTCATCATGATCTGAAGCTATGTAACAATATGTAAACAATTTATATATTTAAATATTTATTGGTTCTGAATTTACAAATCTGCTAAAACGGGCATACCAGGTATCCAAAGCTGCCTCAAATTTGGGTTTGCAGACATTCTCCAGGAAAATTCAAAGGATTTTTTTCCTTAATTAGCACATTTTATATAGTTTTTCTTCATCTACCTGTATTCAAACATGTTCTGAAAACACAAATAAAATTTCATCTATTTTAAATCGTTTTTATTTTATGATTTATTTTTATTTTTACCCATTAGTATATATTTGTGTCTGTGTCCTGTATGCTGGCACCTAAGGGGAATCGGAGAAAATATGGATTCCCTGATGCTGGGATTATGTGGATTTTTGAGCCACCCGAAGTGAATCTGTTGACCCATCCTTGGGTCCTATGTAAAAACAGTCATCTCTCTTAAACAATGAACCACCTCTCCAGCTCAACTCATATATTTAAGTTGTTCACCATCTGTGTATCATAGCGCAGTTGCCTTCTCTGCCTTCCTACTGTCCTTCACTCTTATGATAAAGGTGCTCCTGCCGTCGAGGGACATCCAGCTCTGGGCTGTCTAACAAAAGTGATGACACTGCTGCATTTATTTTCCAATTCATTTTACTTAATGGTGCCTCAATTAGAAACATACTTACAATTTTGGGACATCAAAGGGAACCCATTGAATGTTTTCTTCAAACAAAATCATGAATGTATTAGGCTGAGCAAGGAAGGAAAAATGTGTACTGAGATCGCTAAGACATATAGAGAGAATCATTTCTGTGTTCACAAAATTGCGAAGGAGGAACATAAATGTGAAATATGTGGTAGGTTTGTGCAGCACCACTAGTAGCAGACCTTGACTGTATAGCATGTGGTTGTTTAACAAGTGTAAAGGGAATTGATGTTTGGGGATGAATAGTTGAAAAGAACACGTGTCTGGTCGGTCAGTGCACTAAAAAACAATGTATCTGTGTAAAGGCTTCATGAATGGTAGCCCCACACAATTGAAATCAAGTCGGGACATCAAACAAGGGATAGTTCCTCTGGTTCAGGAATGGGCTTGGACTGAAAAATCTAAAATTCACTGTCACGCCTAAGCATCTTCATAAAGAACCTGTAAAAGGAGTAGCACTGGAAGAATCTTTGAGGCCACAAGGGTATAATTCAAAGCAAATATTTAACTGCATTGGAACTGAGCCATTATGGAAGAAACAGCCTAAAAGAAATCTGTATCACCCACATACAAAGCACATAGTAGGATATAAACATGGAAGGTAAGTTTTACCCAAGCTGTGTGTGTGGTAAACATATGAAGACATGTGTGTCAGGTGGATGTGTTAACGCACTGCCTCACACACTCAAAAATAAAACAAAGCGAAAGCTTTTTTGCTTGTGTGCAGCCAACATTCAGGCAAAGTAGGATGGTGGTCATCCTGTTTAAAGAATAGTTCCATCACTTGCTTTACCTGTACCAGGAAAATGATTGCCAGTGGATTTTTTCTAATTCAAATTCTTACTTAAAATAGACAATTTACCCAGTTATTATAAATCTGATTAGAACAGAAATGAAAGGCAGACCCTCATAGTTTCAAGCCCTTCTCGGGAGGCATGATTTAAGTGTTCTTGTCATGTGATACTTGAATGTGGTGAGTAGTCAATTGATGAATTCTGAGTCTGGACAGAATGTGGTCCTGGAAATTATTTTCTCTTGCGGATGTAGTGACATCCAGCGAAGCAGGAATAGGTCAACTAAAACCACAAACTGTCAATGCCACCTGAAGGAACTGAAGGAGAGAAGTCAGGGATGACTAGAGATTCTCTGATGCTTCATGAGGAAGTGAGGTTAATCAGTCACAGAGTAGCAGAAGTGGAGAAAGATCTGCATGTTGAGCAAAGCAGAAGGTATGTTGTAGGTCATGGGAAGAACATCATAAATCATGTAAAGATGGAGGAGAAACTGAGGAAGGAATGAAAATCCACTAGAACAATGAAACCTACCTACCTCTCTTCTATCATTCCTTCCTTTCTTCTTTCCTTCCTTTTTTCTTCCTTTCCTTCTTCTTTCCTTCCTTCTTTCCTTCCTTTCTAACCTTCATTCCTTCCTTTCTTACTTTCTTCCTTTCTTGTTTTCTTCTGGTCTACTATGTAGCTCAGGCTGCTTTAGAGCTCAAAATCCTTCAGTATCAGCCTCTGTGAGCCCCTTTGAGTTTGTGCCACCGTGCCCAGCTTGGAGAAATGATTGTATGGCTTGTAGAAGCAATTCTAATTGTATGGTTGTCAAAGGGCTCAATTAGGTGTTTAGTACCTGGGTTATATTCAGAATTACAATGACCTGTGTTACCTAAAATTTTAGTGTCCCTTCGTGATCACTAGGTGATATTACAGAGCTCTGCCTCATCTTTTGGAGTTCTCAGTACTATTAGTACTAGCATTTAAGAATCAGCTGAAATGGAAGATTAAAGAAAATTTTAATAGCACTGATAAACATCTAGGGAAATCAAGCTTTAAATCTCAGCAACACTCTGGAGGAAGAGAATAAAGGGTAAAAGCCACCCATGCCACTTGAGTTAAGCAGGCATAAAGGTCAGACAGATGAAAGCCAAGCAGCCTGAAAGTGGGTACCAGAGGTTTAGAGAGAGAAAGGTAGCCAAAAGTATTAGAGCAAGCATATTTAGGTTCTGACTAGCATACCCCCAAAGAAAACAAAAAGAGAAAGAGGAAGGTGGGATAGTTGGTGTCTATCCAGAACAGAAATTCTAATTTCTTGAGAAGCAGTTGTTTTTTTCTTGATGGGTTTGGTTATTGGATCCAGATTATAATCTCTTCAACAACAATCATTATAACAAAAATAACCATAAACATAAACAAAAGCAAAACATAAAACTCCTCTGACACCAACATTCTTTTAAAAAATTTTTAGAAATAAGAACTTCGCTGGTTGAGGATGCTCCAAGAAGGATCCTAGCGACTGACATGCCTCCTTCTCACATGCAGCCATGAGCACCTTGATGTCCCCTGATGTCACAGCACGTGACATCCCTTCTTAATGCAATAAAAGTCAACACTTTTCCACAACACAATGTTATTCCTGACTTTAACCGTGTTATGTAAACATTGTATTGTGTCACACACACACACAAAAAAAAGACAAGGTGGTACAAGAAGATACTTGAGATAGACCACATTTCTATAACACTTAGTACTGTACAGATAATTGGAACTAATTGATAAATAAAATTATCATATCCGTGACTTAAGAGAAGAAAACACAATGCCTATGTAAATTGTGCTTGGTTCTATGGGCAGGCACTCAATTAGGGGCTAAAGGTTGGACTCCTATACGAACTTTGGAAAACTGTAGGAAAAACAACAAATGCTAAGTGGTTGAGTTTATAATGGCAATGATAAAATTTATCCCCAATTTCACGTTTTATTCTGAATGTAAACAGTTCTGACTCCTATGGCCCCCAAACATTTACCTCTTCATTTTTTTGATGGACTCATTGTCCCTTCAGCAAAATGACAGAGTAAAGATTGGCTAAAAATCAGTTCAGAAGAGGGCTTTTAACAAGATGACTATGACAGTTGCATCCGGTTGGTTTTATCTTTCATCTTAGTTGTTACCCAGCTCCTTTGAATCCATCCTCTAGGGAATGGAGTGGTGGTGCTGTTAGAGTTCCCCACACCTCCTGCCATGACTGTTCTCCTTGTACTCAGCACGCCATCTCTGTTTCCCTGTGCAGGCTTAAAAACAGCCCCTTTACATGTAGGGAAACTGAGGTCTCAGAAGGATTGGTCCTTTAGCACTGCAACTTGTATACCCTGCAGTCAGAGTGCAGTTACTTTTCAGTTCTTCAGTTATTTGGGGGTAAATTTGCTACAACTCATTCAAGAAACATTTAAGCATTGAATATTTCAAAACAATGATTAACCTGTCGAGGCAAACATTCCTTGAAATTTTGTTACTTTCATAGCCTTTCAATGTTGAAGATATTAGTGCCATGAGATTATAATAGTTTTGGAAAAAGTTAAAATTCAGAATTAATTACATTTATTCCATGTTAAGCAGTGTGCACTAGAGGCCTTCCCACTTGGGGTCACAAGCTGTGTGCTCCATTACCCCTGTAGAGATAACCTTAATTTATCTGTATCCTGTTTTTTTTTTTTTAATCATTTCATTAAACAAAGGCTTTCAGTCTTCTTTTGTTGTTGAGAACAAATGGTTAGATTTTAGGAACTGTGGCTACTTTTGTGATTCACAAATTCCAGAGCCTTTCAAAATGTATCATTCCCCATTCTCTGCTCTGCACTAAATCAGTCATTATAGCAGCAGCTGCCCAGGGAGGCTCACTGCAATCCATTCAGCCAAATAATAACCACGGGGTAACCATTTCTACATTAAAAATAATAAGAAAATCAAGTCTTTAAATGGCAGAGTCTTTTATTTCTATAGTTAAAAAATAATTACTTCTATTTAGTAAAAGCCTTATTATGTGCTTTGGCAGGTGGGAAAAGCTATATCTGAGTGGGAAATTAAGTTGATTCAATTGATACATTCTAATAATAAGGGAAGACAATAAAAGTTCCCATTTTCGAGTCAGTGACTACAAATGATTTATTAGAGGCCACCATAGTTTAATCACATGTCACTGTTTTTTGTAGTTTGTGACTGAGCAATCACATTTTGCAATCCTTTAAGTAACTATAAATATTGGAAAACTATTAAGGAGTAGAGGTAATCAGGACTCTACCTTCGTATATTGAAGATAAAAGGCAGCCAGTATTAAATGTGTAGCCTTTTAATTATGAGATATGCATATTAGGGCAATGGAACATGATTGCCATAGTCTGTGGCTTATCTTGCCTACCTTTCCAGCAGGAGGTTGTTCCCTGTCTCTTTTTTCTCATGTTTTGGTTCTGACATTCTAGGTTACACCATCCTATATGACAATCAAAACATAAACTTTGCTTGCTGTCCCTTGCACATTTCATCGTGAGGCCATGTAATAGCTACCCTTCCATGTGTCTCTATGGTACGGCACCAGGTTCTCTCTACTGTGTTTCTCAGAGCCTCCTATGCTCTATCAGCGTCTTAGGTGAGGGCCTATGCTTCTGTCCAGGAGGAACTGAAAACCAAGAAGCAGCAGCCAAAGGAGCAGCTGTACCAACTGTGCAAGTCAAGGCCTGAGATGACAACGACAATAAGGTGCAAGACTGGCCAAAAAAAAAAAAAAAGAGACAGTGAAAACGTAATTTTTATGATGGCATATTATAGGCTACTCTTTACTTATCTTTCAATTATTCATGTTTTGTAGTTTTTAATAATCAGATATTAGTATTAGGATCTCCCTTTTTCACAGATAAGCAATTATAGCATGTGGGGCATTGGGTATTTTATTGATTTGTAAATATTATCAGGTAACCCTTATTAGTAGTAGATGATTCTTATAGTTTCTGTCTACATTTTACTGAAATAATTTCAAATGGGACTACGATAAATTTATGTTCACTGTATTGTTCACATATATAATATTTATAATGTATATGTATATATGCACATATACATATGTACAGAATAACATTGTTTATCTTCTTGTAACCCCAAGTTTCTAATATTAATGGCTTTCACCCAGTGACTTAGCACAAATATTTCTAAGGAGTCACTTGGATTTTTCAAATATTTTAAAATCTGCCAAACCTTTTCCTATACTAGGAATGCATAAATCTTCCAAATATGATACAGAATTAATACAAAACTAGAGTAGGCTTTCCTAATGAGTGGCAAGCTTAATGTTCAATCTATTTTTCTAAATAAATTACATGGAAAAATTGCAGAGTGTGTAAATTACATAACCCCAATAAATCTATACCCCCCAGGTTGCTCTGTCTTGCATAAGGGGTGGGCCTACTGAGGCCACAGTGTACTTGCGAGTGAGTGAGGAAAAGCAGTGGAAGTCAGGGAGGACCTCCTATTAATGAAAGGAAATGCTTAGAAAATTGCTAGAAGAGTGGAGTATACACATTACATGTCCCTGGGTAGTGAGTATCTTACAGCCTTACGCAGAGGTCAGAAGTGAATGAGATGCTTTGTGGTGGATTATAGCACAGGGTTCTTGCAGGACTAAGTTAAGAGGGTTGACCTATGTCTGTCAATGGCACTAATGCTTACAAATGAGCTCTCAAATATCCCCGCACAGTTAAATTGATTTCTTAATGAATACTTCATATTTATCGCATAGCGTGGGATCATGGTCTCTGTTATATTCTCAGCATTTTGTTAAAAATGTACCCCCACCCCCAGTCTTTATCATCTCTTTAAAAGGAAAGTTTCTCTACCAAAAGGGCTTTCATTAAGTTTTCCCATTGTCAAGGCACTGAGGTGCAGAGGGTGATTGGGAGCTAGTGCACCTTCGTGAGGACAAGTAGAGGGGGAGGGGGACAAAGGGGGTAACATTTCAAATGTAAATGAAAAAAGTATCTAATTAAAAATATAAAAATAATACTAATCTTAGCTTGCCAAAACAGTCGCCATTTGCACAATTTAAAGAAGAGGCATTATCCAGCAATAAGGAGATTGTGTAAATTATAGATATTGAAAATGGTCTCTGTACTAGCAATATAAGTTTTATGAAGAGATGTGAACACATTAAAAGATCTTTTTTCACACAATCTTATTAACTGCCAGGAAGTTTTGCCAACCAGATTTTAAGGGGGGAAATCAGGCTATCCTAACTGTCCAAATGTTTTCTCACGTTCCCAACAAGCAGCTGCTGGGAGTTCCTGCCAGTAGTAAACCTTTCAGGCAGAATGTGAGCAGCTGCCAATCTTGTGTCAATATTTTAAATACACTTACAGCCATCCTGACTAGTGTCAAAATTTCCTACTTCACACAAAAGGGCTACCAGTTATCTTCCTTTGGTGTGTGCCTCCATTGTTTCTCCTGGTGGGGAAAACAAAAACAAAAACCAGTCAGTGGTTTTCACAAGAATCTCCTTGAATACCATAGGAACGTATATCAGTTGTTCTGAGGAAGACTGTTCTGAAACAATTATCATAAAATGACTATTAATATTTAGAGGACAGAGTTAGTGCAGCACGTATTTAATGGCAAATATTTTAGAAACTTAATATTAGGCTTTAAAATAAAACCCGCCAAAGAACCAAAGTCAAGACCTTATTATCAATCAATATCAATAGCTTCCAAATATCAACCAGACTTGACATAGCCCAGTAGTAAATGCCTAGAAAGTAGTTTGAATGTATCTGTGACACATACATTAAATTACCTGGAGAATAATCTCAATGTCATTTCCCGATTATAATGTAAAAATTATACTATCCCCTCTGGTCTGAAGGTCTGTCCTAGGAGCAGAAGAGAACAATATGGATGTGGTATTGATAAAAACATGAACTGAAATGGGAGAAATCAATGTAAACTATGTTTGAGACCTGGCTCCATAAAACCTGTGAATCCATGAGTATCTTGGTTTATATTGACAGAAGTAATATAAGAAATATCAGGGTGAGAATATGAAAACAGATGCAGGGGTGAGTAGAGGTCCTGACTGGAGAATTTCCATAGAGCTTGAGGTGGTGAAGTACAGACTATTGATGGAGACTTTGGAGAAAATAGTCTAATATTTTAAGTAAAAACTGGGGGATGGTATTTTCTCATTTAGAAAATATAGTTTCTTGATTATTTGCTTAAGTATTAACTGTGTAATTTGAGTGTGTGCATGTGTATGTGTGTGTGTGCTTGTGTGTATGCTTACTTGCATGTCCACATATACATACACTATGTACTCTAGTATGTGAACAAATGTAAGAGGACAATTTCTGAGATTGTGTACTGCCCTTGAACCATGGAGGGCCACATAATGAACTCAGGTCCTCAGGGTGGGTAGCAATTCCCTTTAGACAATCTAGCCTAGCATTGGGAACATGTTAAATGAAAGTTGGAAAGTTGGTGGAAGTGATCATTTACTTCTTGAACAGAATTTTATTTCATATGTGATCCCTTCAAGGATTTGGTTATTCACATTCAGCCAATTCCAGAAAGATGTATCATTACACAGAATGTTAGTGATTTTAAAAGGTATATGAAGAAAACAGAATATGAACTCGTTATTTAAACCACCAGTCATAACTACAAAGTAATTTGGTGGAAAACAAAACCCTACAGAAATTTGAGCAACTAATGCGGTCATCTTTAGCACAGCCATCTAAGGCAACTGTATACTTACTCTATGGTTGAAGGCATTGCAGAAGTGATGTCAGGCTTCATTGTGATCACAAGAAGAAAGTATTTCTGTCACTTCATTCATCAAACTGTCTCAAAATATATTTTGTTCTTTCCGATAAATGAATCCTCAAATTATGTGGATGGTTAAACATAATATTTGTCTCATGGCCACTATGGAAGATTAGTTAATCCATGAATACAAATAGCAACAGGCTGGTGGTGACTGGTTCAGCTGAGTCCTCTGGTTATGGAATTAGTGCACCACCTCTGCTTTTCCTTAGGGATTCCAGTTTGACACCAAATGCTTCTTCAGTAGTTCTGTCTTCAGAGGTTGGGGATGGAATGCCTGCTTAGAAATGTTTTGGTCACTCCTCCCTAGTAATTTAGACATCCTGTGCAATCTCTGAGCTTTGGTCCCTGTCTCCAGATCCTCACATGCTGAGATACATTGTTGATGGAGCGACTGCTTCCTGCTCAATTTGTATCCCTTGACCAGGAAAGTCCTATGTAAGTGTTGAGATTTGATGGTGTCACTGATAAACAACGATTTCTTCAAATTCCCTCTTCCTTAGCAAATGTAGTATTTATGAGTCCCTCCTTCCATGGGGGCTTTTTAAAACTCAGGAGATGTGATGTAAACACATTTTGTAAAATACTCAATGTGTTGTTTCTTTGATTTGTTTGAAGTCACATACTTTTATTAAAAAAATACTTGTTACATATTTATGCATTTAATAGTCCAAGGAAAGTTAAAGTGTGTGAAAGGCAAGATTTAGTTTTCTTTTAGGTTCACTAAGGTCACTTCTGAGTTTGGTTGATTTTTTTTAAATAAGTGTCCATGTTCTTAAATAATGTGGATTTTATAAATAGTACTACCATTGTATTTCTTGAGCACTTGTTGCTCTATAAAACATATATTTGACAGGGAAATAAAGAAACACCAAACCTTGCCCAACAACAGTTTATTTTTTTTTCTGGTTATAAACATTTTTTCTTTTTATGTATTAAACCCCAGGAACAGAATAAACATGAAATTCAACTATCATTATTTCAAACAAAATGACCGATATCCTTAGAAAAAAATTAAAAATGAGGGAGATAGCTTTTAAATACAGTCAATTATTTTTCTCAAGCAAGGAAGGCTCACCTAAGTACCAAAAAGGATAAGCAGTAAGGCATGAGGTTTCTCATGGCCACCTGTGTGTTGACTGTCTATCCCGTGTATGTCACATGTTAGGTAAGCACTCCACTAAATATCTGAGGGAAGTTCTGCAAGGGAGGATTTACTTGGCTTTCCATTCTCCCCCTTCTTGGCTGTTGTTTGATGTGGCTATCTTGATGGTGTGTAATAGTTTTTTCTCACTGGTTTGCATTTCCCTAATGATCAGGTAAACCCGAAGATGGTTTTCTATGGCTATTTGAGCATTAGACAGACTGTCGTGTTTGGAGAAATATATATTCAAGACACTGGCTGATATTTGAGTTGGTCACTGTTGAATATTACAAACCATGTATTACTCCTATTCCTGTTACATGCCACTTGCAAACCTTCTTTCCCCTTCTGTCTCCTTTGATACCAAAAAATTCCAAAGTAGTCCTTTACTGCCTATAACTTTGGTGTCATAGCCAAGAAACTGCCAAAGCCAATGTTATGATGATTTTACCATTTTCTTTAAAGCTTTGTAGTTTCATGGGTCTTATACTTAAGCTTTTAAAAGTTTATGTTTGTAATGTGGTGTAAGGTAGAGTCTGACTTTTGACCATATATGTTAACATTTCCCAAAATGACTGCTGGAGAAACAGTCCTTTTCCCACTGTTAGTGCTGGTACATTGCTTAGGATAATTATTTCTAAGTTGTCTACTTTGTTCCAACAATCTGTATGGCTGTCCTTATGACATTATAACAATGTCACTACTCTTACTTTTACTATATGCTTACAATCAGAATGAGCCCTCTAACATTTTTCTTGTTTAAAGACTAGTTGGTGTCTCTCTCTAGAGGTGTTGCTGCTGAATGTCCACCACATTCCAGCTTCTGCTGCTAGTAAACAAAATTGCTAAAGGACCAGTTTGGTAGAAAGTTAGCCCAGTGCCTACCTACCACACCAGAATTCACAGCTAGTTCTTTCTATTGCTAACAACAGTAAGAACAGATTCCTAACAGTTAAGCTCAAGGTCACAAACATTTTGTTCCTAAATATGCTTAATTGTTTTGTTTTAAACAGCATTTTTTGAGATGTCTTTAGAAAAACCAGTATTATACATGTCAATAATCTTGGTTTCATAATTTGTGTTGAATTTTCCTGACTTCTGCTATCAGGAAATCCAACTACAGTTTAAAGGTGTACACTTTAAACTATGATTTCAAATGATTGCCTTATTTCTAAGGCATTCTGAGCAGACCATGTGAGAAGGCTTGTTTTTCCAAGTGTGAACACGTTCATTGTCTGACTTTGGTCACAGCTGCCACCGCTGCGCACAGATGTGGCAGACACTCCAGGTGAAGGAGCGATACAATGTTGTTTGTGTAGCAGATGGAGATAATTGTAGAATATCAGTGCAGTAACCCTTGTAGCTAGCTCTTCTGAAGCATTCAGAGAGGTAAGGGGTTCCTTGTAGGCATTGGTTTCCCCTTCAGGTAATTGAGTCAATCTCTGTTTCTCATTTTGTAGTGAAATGGTGTTTGATTTTAATCCAGCAGTTGTGCTGGTCTTGAGGGGATACCCACAGAATGGATTTGAATGAATGACCCTGTGTGCTTCAAGCAGTGAGACTTCTAGTTTGTTTGTTGACATTATTGAGTACACTTATAACCTGTCTTACTCATTTAGGTTACAGCCCTCAGTGACATACTCCTGAGGAGCAGCGGGCATTGAAGGGATCCATACCCACATTTTAAAAAAATATTCTTTTAAGCTTATGCATGAGGATTTTGCATTTTGTACCTTATCACACTTTAATCATAATAATAATACATATATCTTTTGAATCCAATTTGTGGATCCTGTTTTATTGCCATGTTTCTTATTGTTTTGTGTTATAAGCTTAGAGTGGTTTGGTGTTCAGTTTCCTGCCCTTTACTATGCCCTTTAAGGCCCTCAACAGTAAAATCTCTGTTATACGTCCTCTCTCTGATTTATAGCCATGAAATAAGTGTGACTAATACTGACGATGCTTATTGCCACCACAGACCACTGACAGGAAGCTCTTCCCAACTAAAGCATCTTGGGAAGGGCATCTGAACTGAGGCAGTTTAAAAGTGTGGTCCTGGTGCTGTTGTTCCTTGGTATGACTTTGGATGCTACTACTCACCATGTGACTGAAGATGGCTTCACCTGGCATCAAACTTAAATGCCAGGCAACATTGTCTTAGATAACACAAGGTTGCAAAATGCCTTCTTCTACTCTTCCAAAGGATGTTCAAGTTTAAAGTGTGACATTCCCATTATGCATGGGGTGCTGTTAAATGAAAGGCAGGGTTAGTGAGACTTGTGCTACAAACTGTCATAATCTACGCTTTTAAAAATCAAGGGACTTGTTTATATTTGGCCTCAGAGATACATTGTCTTGAGAAAATATGGCTGTACTCTTACTAGATGTTCTTAATTTTAAAATGAACCACTGTATTTACATTTTCATGCAAGTTTTCTTGTTTAAAAATATAGTAATGAGAGACTGAAAGGTTGTGGATTTGTATGAAATGGGAGGTGGGAAAGGTTATGGATGCGTTGGGGGAGAAGAAACCATGATAATAACATATTACTAGGAAAAGTATCTATTCTCAGTAAAAATTCAGGGGAAAATTAAAAATAATTTCAATAAAAATATTAGTAACTGTATTAGTGATTTTTCTATGGCTTTATTTGGAAAAAATTCCTTAACCAAAACACCATATAGAATAAAGGTATATTGAACTTTTAGTTGCAAAGTGCTGAGACTTTACCAGAGTGGGGGATCTGGCAGGATTCTGGAGCAGCATACTGAGAGCTCACAACTTGAACCACAAGCAGGGGTTGGAAAATGAACTGGCAGTGGAGTGTGTCTTTGAAAGCTCTAAGACCAGCCTTGTGACATACTTCCTCTACCAAGGCCACACCTCTTAGATCTACCTAAGAGTGCCACCTGGGGACCAAGCATCCAAACATCTGAATAAATATTCCATCCACAACAGGCACCAAAATTGATGTCTTTTCCTGTTCTTGCTTAAGAATACTTGGTTCATACTAAAATCAATTGCATGCCTTTCCAAAATGCCTTTTAGATTATTACCTGTAGGATTTGCCCTCTTTTTTAAAAATTAAGATAATGTTTTTACAAAATAATGGGCACTACTATTCAGTGTTCTGTACAGTAATAATCTAACAAAAAAAATAAAAAACAAGATGGTCATCTAATGAATGGATACAAAAATTGTGGTACATTTACACAATGGAATACTACTCAGCCACCAGAAACAATGACTTAACCAAATTCTTAAGAAAATGGCTGCATCTAGAGAATACCATCCTTAGTGAGATAACCCAGTCACAAAAGAACAGACATAATATGCAGTCACTGATAGTGAGATGCTAAGCCCAGAGGCTCGCACTGCCCTAGAAACAACTCACAGACTGACTGTATGAAGTCCAAGAAATAAAGAAAACAAAAAAAAAAAAATTAGTCATGCTCAATCCTTACCCGCCAAAAACACATTGACAAATTCCGGGTTGCACCCTGTATTACATGTACTGTTTGCTCATTGTAAAAAAAAAAAAAAATCTTTACACACCAAGAAAACTTTGACTATTTGCAGGTTGCATCTTGTTTTACATGTACTTTATGCTCATTGTAACTAGTGGGATCTTGATCACACTATCAAACCTTAAAAAAAAAAAAAACTAAGTACTGACAAAAATGTATTGTATACTTTTATGCAAAAAATGCTTAAAATCTGTACATTTATCTCTGTTTCTTAAAATAAAGTTGTTAAAAAAAAACAAGATGGGCATCTAAGCTAAGAGTTAGAACGTCCCTATCATTCAGGAAAATTCTCGTGTTCTATGCTCTCTCAGTAGCTCTTCATACCTTCTTTAGTATAACAATAATTTATAACTATCTTTTAGAATAAAAAAATAGCTCATTACAGTATATGAAGACCAAGGACTGCCTGCTCTATGACGGAGTAAAACCTGTTCTGTGCTGTGGTAAATATTTAAAAATCTCTTGACCATTCAATATATTTTTTTTTAAATTGCTTTACTGCTTTACTCCCCCCCCCCCCCGGCTCTCCCTGACACAGGTGGTCATTCCAATAATAGTTCCAGCACCATAGGGTGATAAGAACTATCATTAATTTATTTCAGCCACTCCACACTGCCCCAAAGGTACTCTCTGAGACCTTCCAGCATGGAACCTTGCCACACTGCTCCCACTCACAGTTCCCTTGGCAAAGTGTTACCACACCAGGCCAATGCATCCCAATTCCGTGGTCAGCTTTGTGCATCTAGCCACTGAACCTTCTCTTGAACTCAATTATTTCACCATATAAAGGAAAACACCATACCATAAACTCTGATCCGATTGATGTTATATAACTTGCCTATGTAGACAGCGCCATCATCCTGTACACAGCCATCCCTGTAACATAGTCATAACGACCTGCATCTATGTAGAGATGCTCAGAGAGGAATGTTCACATCTGCCTCCATGTTGCTTCCAGCCAGCTCTCTTCACTCTGGCTCCGCCCTCTCTTTCTAAAACTTTATTTCCACCCATCCTTCTCGTCCAATGACAGACCTCCTTATATCTTGTACCTGCCTTCATGCATAAAGACATCATCTTACAAGTCTATCCTTTAAAGAAGTAAAGGAATAATATTCTTATTGAATGCATATGGCATGTATAATACTTCAGAGCCATTATTGAAGTTTTGTATGAAAGTTACGTTTTTGATGTATCTTCTAGTTGTAAAATCTCAGACTCATAATGCATAGTGGTGTCATGCCCAATGCCAACTAAGTAATTATTAAGGGGAGATTTGCAATCATACCATAGTATTCCACGTTATTTTTCTAATACTATAAGCCTGGAAACCAAAAGAAAATGTATTACTACGCAATTTTAAAAATTTGTAAAACGTTTTGTCATTTTTTTGTTTGCCTGGCATCATGTGA
This sequence comes from Micromys minutus, assembly GCF_963924665.1. Lineage (NCBI taxonomy): Eukaryota > Metazoa > Chordata > Mammalia > Rodentia > Muridae > Micromys > Micromys minutus. The sequence goes on from NC_137969.1 coordinate 135,497,778, forward strand.
GATGCTATACACAACCCCACATTCAAATTTGGAAATTATATTTTTATTAATTTTTAGGTGTTGGAGAAGAAATTCTTTTTTAATGATTTTTATTGGATATTCTCTGTATTTACATTTCAAATCTTATCCCCTTTCCACCCACTCCCATCCTCCTTCCCTTTCCCTTGCTTCCATGAAAATGCTCCCACTCCCTGAAGTAAGAAATTCTAATCATCGATGTCTTGCCTAAATCTACATATGAAGTGACTCGTGTGGATGGAATTTAAATTAGGGATTGTTAACATTAATGACAAGTATTTAGGTCTTATTTGGCTATTATATTTTACTGCTCCAAAGTTAATAATTTATTTTCAAAGAAAACTATTTTTATTTGTTATACTTTTGGTGACAAATATACTCATGAATTGTAACTGTCAAGTAATGAGCGAAACCATGTTTTAAAAATACAAAAACCAGTGTGAATTAAGGAGTTTGTGTGTATAAAACAAACTTAAGTTTAAAAAGAAAACCAATTTAAGGTGTAGTTGCAGAACCTAGTAAATATCTGGAGAGAAATCTGTAGTCTAATCATTGGATAATAGACAGTAATTCTTGTGCAGTTGAATGACTGGAAGATAAATAGTAAAAAAAAAAAAATCTTTCTGCTTTTGTCTTTCTGAAATATCTCGGTAATTCCGCTCAAACTGGCTTTCTAGATTTTTGCTCTTTGTTTTGTTGTTGATATGATTGTTGTTGCTTTTAGATTGTTTTAGAAAATATAGGTTACCTGAAAAAAAAATGGTTTCCACTACACACTCCTAAAATAGTCTCACACACTCATCTGGGAAGAAAAAGCAGGAGAATTCAGATGTTTTTTTGGAAAACAGCAGCAAGGCTTGTTCTAGTTAGTGACTTGCCTTGGACAGAGAAGGTGAGGTAGAGCACACACTGCCAGATTAATAGCAAAGTGCTCCCAGCTGCGGCCCCTACAAACCTTAACTCTTTACAAACCGGATGAGAGATATTCTTGAAGCAGTTCTCCCTCTACATTATGCAGAGCAATATGGCTGGTCAAAACATCACATCACATCTCAGCTAGCACTCTGAGAGAGGAAGAGACAAGGAAGTACACCAGAACTTACAAACTCCCTTTGGAACGGAGGAGAGGGCTTGGGAGGCACTTGTCACATTAATTCTCGTTCCTTCTTTTTATCCTTGAAAGATCTGTTTGAGTTAAAGCAACATGTTTTGCCTTCCTAAGTCAGTGTTCTGAGGACTTCTTTGAGGTATGATTATTATTCTTGACCTGTTTGTTATTCCCAGCTTATTCTTAATAAGTTAATTGACCTTGGCAGCTTAATGGCATCCAAAATTTAGAAGAAAATCAAACAATGAGTGAAGCAACAGTTACGAAAGTAAATCCAGCAAGGCTTGTATATTAATTAATGGGATTGTTTAGAATGAGAGCTTAATGAAAGCATAAAACAGAAATTATTAAAAGGCACACATAAAACATAACGGAATAAGGAATTTGAAGATTCACCAGCCTTACAAAAGACAACAAAAAGTGAGAGGATTGCAGAGCACAGAGCCAGCTCTCTGGCTCCTTCACTTACAGTGGTGTTTGAAGAGCTAGTTCAATGAAACAGCACAGCCATGTTCTCTTCCTGTTCTACTGTTCTTGGACTTAAGCTACATCTCCAAAATACATTTACAAAGTTCTTTGATCACATTTGGCCTTACAGGTTGACCCATGACTAGTCACTCCATGTCAATGGCTCCCCAAAAAATAGTTACCAAAATTTATTTTTAATAAAGAAAAGCATAAGGTTTTAAATATTTCTTAGTGTTTATTAACTTTTAAAATTGGTAAAAATATTATAAAGAAAGGAAATTTCATCCACCTGTTGTGTTATTAGAATGGATTACAACACACTATATTAAAAGATAGCTTTGTCCCCAGGAATGGTTCAGGATATCTGACCCGTAATCCCAAAGAAGACTTTGTTTTAAACCCATATTTGTTTATCTGCAGCCTACTAGGATCCTTTATAGATTAAAAAGCAGTAGCTAGTACTGTCATGCTCCTAGCATAGCATCCTGTCATGCACCCAGTGCTTATGTGTAATCACTCACCAGATGGGTGCTTCTATCAAAATATGCCCCAATTGTCCTTTATCAATAAACATGAATCATACTCAGAATTTATTTAAGTAAAGTTCTTTTTTAATAAACTATGTATGGTGTAATAGTGACTTCACACAAGCCTAGGAGCCTTGCTTATACATTAGAAAGTCAGGCAGAATGGGAAGAGAAGATTCTGGCAATCCATTGGTTCAGAGTTTTGGACATTACATAATCTCACTAGTGATCCAACAATAGATTTCATGGGCATTCTACATAATAATATTTTTTAGCTGAAAGATAGCTTTGGTTGTCCCATAAATCATCTTTCCAAGAAAACGAACTGTTCTTGCCGTTAGAATGGCAGATGGAACAGCTCCGTACCAGTGGGGGGCTGTTTTTTTCTGCCAAGAATATTGAGGAAAGAAGAAATTATGCTAATTTTTCTATTTTCTCTGTTGCAAGTAGCTATATATATATATGTCCATATATATCCGCATATAGAGATAAACTCACACACGCTATGCACTCATGGGGTGTGATTTTATTATTTTTGGCACGTGGCACATAGTTCAAATTGCACAGAATGCATATGAACTATTCAAAATTTAAATACTATACATGTAGTATATTATTAAAAGCTCTCCTGCTTGTTGAAACTCATAAAACTCATGAGACAGTTAAGGTAGAGAAAATGCTTCATGTGTACTTTCTGGCTGCCCATTTTTCTGAGAAAATGAACAGATTATGAGTGGAATCTCAAAAGTAGAGATATTTTAAGTCTTGGTAAAGCCAATAGTGAAAGAAATAAAATGAACCAGTTCAATATAATTCTCCATGCCAAGAACATACTCAAGGATGAGATGTTAGGCCATCCCTAATATGGCTTTGGATTGTACTATTTCCTGACGCACTCACACACACACACACACACACACACACACACACACACACACACACACTTTGGATTGTACTATTTCCTGAGACACTCATACACACACACACACACACACACACACACACACTTTGGATTGTACTATTTCCTGAGACACACACACATACACATATTTGCTAGTATGGCCTTGACAGTTTCTCAACTGTGGTCTTCTAAAGTGTGTCCAGTTGACAACTGAAGGGGAATAAGAGAAATTCTTCAAGGGCAATCAGAAATGGGCATTGTAGCTTCTATCTGCCATCTTGGCACGTGACAGGCAGAAGCAAGATAGTCATCTCAAGTTTAATGGCAGCCTGGTCTACAGAAATTTCTGGGCTAGCAAGAACTACATAGTGAGACTGTAAAACAAACAGCACACCAAGTAAAGTTTCTAGACTCACACAAAAGCAAAGCCTATTTTATTTCTTTCAGAAAGGATAAACAATACTTATGCTCCATGTTCATCAAAGACCTGACTTATTCCTGGGTATGTCAAGTGGTCTCACAACTGTTTCCTACTCTTAAAATACTGTATTTTATGACATTTATTTAGCTTAGGTAGTCACAAGTCTGTTGAAAAGGCAAATTCAGATTAAATCTTAACCCCTTAAGTTTTTATTTCTTAAGAAAGTATGAAACTCCTTGAAGTTACAACATTCTAGGAACACCTTTATCATGGTCTCTGATCCCATGATATATTCTGCCCCTTGTCCCACTTCATAGCACTATAACTAAATGTAATTTCATTCTATGAGCTTTTGTAACTATATATTTAATACCCTTAAATATGCTAGGCATATTATACAAATAAACTTGGGAGGAAAGAATGGGGAAGTTCTTGACCAGATCATGATTTTAGATGGATAAGTATTTTCTGAAATGTGGTGGTTTACTGTGTTAGAGAAACAATAATGGGGTATGCAGATATAAGCAAAGATGTTCTAATTCTTGTCAAATTTCTCTACTGTGTGATCTCTTCTTCTTGATTAGTGAACAGCATTGATATGACACAAAAGTAAAACTTTACATTAGCAATTATTATAGAAACTTCAGGCCATAGTGTACTGATAAATGCAGGTTATTCCCAACCTGGAAGGTTTGTTTCCTCCTTCATTTGTACTGGGTCATTTTCTTGGCTATCTCTTCTCTAAACAATGCTTGTAGATAAAGATTAATTGTTCAAGGAGGTTTTAGCATTGATAAAGAACCGTGAGACCAAGGTCTGCATTGAAGGGCCAGTCTTCTCACAGTATTTAGATTGGAAGGTGGGTATTGGGGCTCACATTTATACCCCAAACTCTCTGTTAGCAGATATTCCAAACTCAAACCACCCTCTACAAGAAGACCATAGAAAGTAATCTGTCAGTAGGTGGGGTCGGCTGGTGTGATGAGCAGCAACAGAGTATTTGCTCAAGTTACTCTTCCTATAAAATAAACAAACAAAAACCTCACATTTCATACAGAAAATGGAGATGCATCAAACACCAGTATTTGGGAGGCTGAGGCAGTAGGATGGAAAGAGGTTAGGTTATTTTACCATAAATAAATAAATAAATAAATAAATAAATAAATAAATTGCATTTATGGTTTTATTATCAACAGCATTTTCAACATAAAGTTATGTTTACAAAACATTAAAAGTTTGGAAGGGAACTAAAAAGTTGGAAATATAACACTATCTGGCTTCATTAATTGTTATCAGCCAATTAAAGTGTGATAGTGTTCTGAACATTTAAACACATTATTATAATCAAGAAATCAGTAGTTAGGGTGATGAAATTTATTGAGGAAGCTAAACCATGATAATACTTTACTCTATATTTTTTCAATTCTATAAACAATGCATCACAGAGAATTAACTCTGTAATGGACACATTAGTAAAAAACTTTTCTGTCTCTCTCTAGGGAGGTTGAGATCAGAGGGTATGTGTGTGAACTCCATGTACTTTAGTGCTTCAGTGAATCTTCCACTTAGAGATTTTTTTTTTCTAGACTTAATCTACTCCTAAAACATCTAGAAAAAAAAAAGAAGTAATGTACTTAGCAGACTTGGGTAAGGCAGTTTTGCAATTTACCTTTAGATCTCCATCTATCCTAGTGTTGATGCTTGTGAGTTACAGCAGGCCTAGATATTGTGTTTTTCCAGCGGAAATCTTGTAGTTCCAGCATCACTGACTAAACTGACTCTTTCCTCATCTTCTGTATTACCCCTGAATTACTCATTTCTTGATTAGTAACTGTCCCTTGGACACTCCTTTCTTCTTCTAGCAGAAGTCTGGACAAGTGTGGAAATGACTTTTGGAAGTCACATTTTGGGAGTGGGCCAAGTTTTTGTAATCATGTCAGTAGAGGTCACAGAGAAGTGGGGTCACAGGGAAATGTGTTATATTTCCACAGCATAGTTATCATCACTCCCTATGCCAAAAGCACTGTGGTCATTCTCCTCTCTCTCTCTCTCTCTCTCTCTCTCTCTCTCTCTCTCTCTCTCTCTCTCTCTCTCTCTCTCTCTCTCTCTCTCCTCTTGTTTTTAAGTCCTGGAAACTTAACATTTAATCATACCTTTCATTTTGCCATAAAGCCCTGGAACCAACAAAAGTTAGACTTCTACAAACAGCAATTAGCCACATTTGGATGAGGGATTTTAAGAGATATTTTCTAGGCCCTCCAATAAAATAATTTTCTATCTTTGATCATGAATAATCATCAAGGACACTGTTTCTCTGCAGTGTGCTAAGTGACAAAAGAATTCAGTTTGTTTCAGCCATCTACTTGCTGAATATGTGTTCTGCAAAGGTATAGCTGTGAAGTGGCACATACCACCCTTCCACCAATGGAAACTGAAGAAGCATAGAGTGCTCTTTACTGTGGATGTGCCATGTGCCAGCACTGGTCACTGATGCTACCACAGCAAATAACTGTTCTCAGAAAGTGTGTTTCCATATAGGAAGACGGATTACAAAATATTAGAAACGGTTTACTAAGAATAACTACAGAGTGACCACCATAGTGAAAATAATGCAGATTATGTCTGTGTGCATTTACTTGAGATTTGAAGATTGAATGCAATATGTCCATGGTATGCAGTTAGTTCCTTATGGGGTTGTAAGAAGGACAGAATGCTATTTCCTGAAGTCAAAAGATATTGTTGTGTTCATGTTCTGCCTGAATATGTCATAGTAGACTTATCTTTCTGTATTGTTTTAGTACAGTTTTGAATGATGGATATGGGAGTGTGGAATGTGATTGCAAATTTGTTGAGAGACAAAGAGGCTATCAGTTAACCATAGTATGGATTAGAAAATGGAAGACAAAAGTTGTATAGCTTCTTTCCTGAGTAGAGTAAGGAGGGTCTGTAACCATTTTATCAACAGTATGTATTCTTAAATTATGCATTCCTCTCCAGCGTGACTTAAGCATTAAAGAGCAATGTTACAAGTTTGTGCAGTATGTAAAGTACTTGGCATTCATCTGAACTGTCTGAACTCTGTGTGTGTGTGTTTGTGTGTGTGTGTGTGTGTGTGTGTGTGTGTGTTTTCTTTCTTCAGTACATCTTAATAACAGCTCACATGAACTTAAGATAATGAATTTTCTTTCTGGTTTTGCTGACTGGCTCACATTTTATCTTCTCAGCACACCTGATCAGCAATATGCTGTCACACATACCCAGCCATAATCTCCAGACTGTGCTGAGGATACAGAAGTTGACTCGGAATTCTGAATTGATGAACCAATGCAGTAGTAGAGTGCCCCCTCCCCCATTTTATTGGATACATTTTATTTACATTTCAAATGTTATCCCCATTTCCAGTTTTTCCTCAGCAAACCTTCTATCCAAACCCCCTCCTCCCTGCTTCTATGAGAGTGCTCCCCAACCCACCCACTTACACCCTCCTAACTGCCCTCCCTAAAATTCCCCTATACTGGGGCATTGAGTCTTCGCAGGACCAGAGGCTTCTTCTCCCATTGATTCCCAACAAGGCCATCCTCAGCTACATATGCAGCTTGAGCCATGAGCTCATCCATGTGTATTCCATGGATAGTGTTTTAGTTCCTGGGAGCTCTGGGTGGTTGGTGTTGTAATTCTTTTTTTTTAATTGAACAACTTTATTTTAAAAAACAAAGATAAATGTACAGATTTTAAGCATTTTTCAATAAAAGTATACGAATACATTTTTGTCAGTACTTTGTATTTTTATCGGTTGTAAGCCCCTTCAGCTACTTCAATCCTTTCTCTTAACACCTCCATTAGGGATCCCCTTCTTAGTTCAATGGTTGGATGTGAGCATCTACCTCTGTATTTGTCATAATCTGGCTCTGCCTGCAGTAGAGCTTTCAACACCTGAGTCAGCATCCCTCTCCAGAATCTGGGATAACACTCACCGTTCCTGGCACTCTGTACTGTGTAGACAATTCTGGCTGGTCTGCACTGGAGTACTTAAATATATACTATTCCAGAATTTTGAAGCAGAAAGTGTTCACACTCATAAGGATTCACTTAATTTGTATTTTTCAAACATTATAACATATAGAAATTAAAATACTTGGTAGTTATTCAAATTGTAAATAAAACTACCCATAAACTATGACTCAATCCATAATAATTTGTTACATACATTTATTTATCATGAATTACATTTTTAATAATCCAATTATCCAAACTAAATTAATATTTTGAAAAAATTATCACATTCAGAATTTTCTAAAATTTACCTGTTTATTTTAATTTTGTCAGCAAATAACATCTTTTTAAAAATCTTCTTCCATATTTCACAGATCTTTAAAAATTCACACATTATTCTACAGTTATATAAGGCAAAGCTTTCCAAAATATACTTCAAGAATGAACAAACCAGATTGAAAATTATTTGGGACTTTTTAAGAAATCTAAAGGTCATCTAGCTATCACAAAACCATTTAAAGTAGTTAATAGAACATTAGGCAAATATGTTGGTAACTATAGGGCTATTAAGCAATTTTCCAGAAGAAAATTTCAGTCACATATTCAATTAAATTATTTGCTAGACTAGGTCTGTCAGATTAACATTAATGGAGAAGACAGCCATCATTTTTTATAATTAAAACTTAGAACAAAATTATTGCATTTGCTTTAAAGATAAACAAATTATATGGAATACAAATAACACACTAGATCAGGAATTTAATGTGAGCTCTCTATTTACATGTAAAAACTAGTTTCCT